>NW_027397128.1:606561-653216 GCF_003265705.2 Callorhinus ursinus
ATTCATCTGTCTATGGACATCTAGGCTCTTTCCATAGTTTGGCTATTGTGGACATTGTTGCTATAAACATTGGGGTGCAGGTGTCCCTTCGGATCACTACATTTTCATCTTTGGGGTAAATACCCAGTAGTGCAATTGCTGGGTCATAGGGTAGCTTTACTTTTTTAACTTTTTGAGGAAAATCCATACTGTTTTCCAGAGTGACTACACCACCTTGCATTCCCACCAAGAGTGTAGGAGGGTTCCCCTTTCTTCGCATCCTCACCAATATTTTTTGTTTCCTGACTTGTGAAATTTAGCCATTCTGACTAGTGTGAGGTGGTATTTCATTGAGGTTTTGATTTTGATTTCCCTGATGCCAAGTGATTTTGAAAGCTTTTTCATGTGTCTGTTGGCCATTTGGATGTCTCCTTTGCCGAAATGTCTTCATGTTCATGTCTTCTACCCATTTCTTTATTGAATTATTTGTTCTTTGGGTGTTGAGTCTGATATGTTCTTCATAGATTTTTGATACTAGCCCTGTATCTGATATGTCATTTGCAAATATCTTCTTCCATTCTGTGGGTTGTCTTTTGGTTTTGTTGACTGTTTCCTTTGCTGTGCAAAAGCTTTTTATCTTGATGAAGTCTCAATAGTTCATTTTTGCCCTTGCTTCCCTTGCCTTTGGCGATGTTTCTAAGAAGATGTTGTGGCTTAGATCGAAGTTGTTGTTGCCTGTGTTCTCCTCAAGGATTTTGATGGATTCCTGTCTCACATTTAGGTCTTTCATCCATTTTGAGTCTGTTTTTGTGTGTGGTTTAAGGAAATGGTCCAGTTTCATTTTCTGCATGTGGCTGTCCAATTTTCCCAACACAATTTGTTGAAGAGACTGTCTTTTTTCCATTAGACATTCTTTCCTGCTTTGTCAAAGATTAGTTGACCATAGAGTTGAAGGTCCATTTCCAGGCTCTCTCTTCTCTTCCATTGATCTATGTGTCTGTTTTTGTGCCAGTACCATACTGTCTTGATGATTACAGCTTTGTAATAGAGCTTGAAGTCAGGAATTGTGATGCCACTGGCTTTGGTTTTGTTTTTCAACATTCCTCTGGCTATTTGGGGTCTTTTCTGGTTCCGTGCAAATTTTAGGATTATTTGTTCCATTTCTTTGAAAAAAAGTTGATGTTATTTTGATAGGAATTGCATTAAGTGTGTAGATTGCTCTAGGTAGCATAGACATTTTCACAATATTTGTTCTTCCAATCCATGAGCATGGAACATTTTTCCATTTCTTTGTGTCTTCCTCAATTTCTTTCATGAGCATTCTATAGTTTTCTGAGTACAGATTCTTTGCTTCTTTGGTTAGATTTATTCCTAGGTATCTTATGGTTTTGGGTGCAATTGTAAATGGGATAGACTCCTTAATTTTTCTTTCTTCTGCCTTGTTGGTGTATAGAAATGCCATTGCTTTCTGTGCATTGATTTTATACCCTGCCACTTTACTGAATTCCTGTATGAGTTCTAGCAGTTTTGGGGTGAAGTCTTTGGGTTTTCCACATAAAGTATCATATCATCTTCAAACAGTGAGAGTTTGACTTCTTTTTTGCCAATTTGAATGCCTTTTATTTCTTTTTGTTTTCTGATTGTTGTGGCTAGGACTTCTAGTACTATGTTGAATAGCAGTGGTGATAGTGGACATCCCTTGCTGTGTTCCTGTCAGAATGACGATTATAAAGATACTAGTTGGGATTGAAAAAGCAGAGAAGATACTAGAGAATCCCTTTCTGGAGAAATAAAAGAACTAAAATCTAACCAAGTCGAAATCAAAAAGGTTATTAATGAGGTGCAATAAAAAATGGAGGCTCTAACTGCTAGGATAAATGATGCAGAAGAGAGAATTAGTGATATAGAAGACCAAATGATGGAGAATAAAGAAGCTCAGAAAAAGAGAGATGAACAACTACTGGATCATGAGGGGAGAATTTGAGAGATAAGTGATACCATAAGATGAAACAATATTAGAAATGTGCACATTCTTAACATTTGCCTGCAGGATCACAAGATTCCAAGAGCACAGGACATCCACGTACCTGCCAGCCTGGAAAGGAGTTGGCATTTGGTACAATTTTCCTAGAGAGAAAGAGAAAGAGACTAGCAGTGACCAGGTCCCTGGGATAACTCCTTACAGTGTCCTGGCATCTGGCATTTAGGTAGTTTTCCCTGTTAACCTGAACACCTTTTTCCCATCACCCATACAGGAAATGAACCTCTAGTAACTGGAGAGTATTTCATTTCTCACATGGCAATTTATATAAAGTAAACATCATCTCCCACTGGTAGGCTCCTCCTATTCCACATTAAAAACATAGTCCTCAGACCTTGGGCAAAACAATTTTCTAGAAAGGCACATGTAGGCAAACCAAATGTAAGCTTAATTTGATGTTTCCATGAAGGCAATGTCATAACTGGGACTTGCGGACTTGTCCAAAAGTTTTTTATTTAATTTTTCATTGACCTCAACAACCAACTATAAACAAGATATGGTGTTTATAGTTGTTTATGAGGAAATAATACCTCATGAGAATCAGGCTTCTTGGTTTTAGTCCTGGTGCTGTTATGAATCCCCTGTATTATCTTAGACAAGTTATTTATTCTCTGTATATCAGGGTTTTTTTTTCATTTATATAACAAAGTGGTCAGAATAGATCATCTCTAAGAACTCTTTCAAGCAATAAAATTCTATTAACTCCACAAATCAATATTTCTATTTCATGGGTGGTATAAGGACTTCTAAAGGTTTACTATCTGAATCAATTAAACAGGGTGATATTTTAATTAATTTTATTTATTTAAGAACTGTTGCCCGCTTTCCTCCACCCCAGGGAGAGGAGAACACCTGTAATCAGGAAGCGAAAGAAGATCTTTTTAAAAATCAGAAAGCAGATTGACTGAATAATGCAGGGCAAAAGCTACTTGGCGTAAGTGCCATTTATATGATCACAGGTGCAATTGAGGAATAAAATAAGTAATGACTTCTGTGTCAGAGCCTTATTGAGTTGACAGCAGCCTATAAATACACAAAGCATTGAGTTCAACTCCTACCTGCTTCTTGGGGTTACATACACTAAAAGGAAATCCTCACACCAACCCCTCTTAAATTATTCCAAATTCTAGGGTCTCTGAAACAAGCCCTATGCCACCCACCATTGACCTTGTGAATGAGGAACATGCTTAGGTATGTATGTTAAACTAGAATTCCTGAGAGGAGAAAGCAGAAAAGCCAAATGACCTTTCTGTTAGGTACCTTGAGGCAACCTTCCTATCATAGACTCCTTCATTTGAGTGGTGACAGAGTTATCAGACCAAGAGGGCAGGTGTCAGAAGTGAGGTGAGGAACATGAATTGTCCTTGGCAAAAAGAAACATTTCTTTCCAGGTTGTGTCAAGTTCCCCTCTATCAGCTTCATATCCCCCTAAGTGCCAGCTTTCCCAACCCTACTATATACCCATCTTCTGATAAAGAGACTTGTCACACTGTTTTTGAAGTACTGTCTGGTTGTAGATGCCAAGAACAGAAAGAAATAAACTGAGTGGCTATAAGAAGGGGAAACTAAAAGAAAGAGGTAGGGCACTAACAGCCTGATTATCAATTGCCCTGTGGGTGCTCTTTAGGAAAAGCATGTTGCAACAGAGGACATGTCCCTCACTCTCAATCAAAAATAAGTGTGAAAAACGTGTTCATGTATGTATTTACTATCATAATCAGAAAATACAACACAAGGCTGTCCGTGCACATAGGCCAAAACTAGGCATATACAGATTGGGAGGGAGTTTAAAGGAAACTGTTCCCTCTAATAGTTTGCTAGAGCTGGTCTGCACCACTTGGTGAGAAAGGTGATTAGAGGCATCTCTTCCCACTTACATATTGTCATGTGGCAACTTGAAATTAGCCATGGTTGAAGTATTTATACCATGGGAATTGGAAAAGAATAAAAATCAGGTTGGTTTTCTTCCTGGAGAGTCAGTTAACATTTACCAGCACACCACTAAACAAAAACTGCTTCAATTCTCAAAAGATTTGAGGGACAGCTGAAAGATAATGTTGACGTTTTATGTCCAAGAGTCTTGGGTCTCTTCCACTATACCATAAGATATTTGGGGAGAGAACTAGACCTTGCTCTTATGAGTTTTCCAAACACCAAATGCAATATCTAATACTTTGTAGGTGCACAATAAATATACTGATATATAAATATAAATATGTTCTTATTATAAACACCTCTTTTATTAATGCTCTGTGTACATGACAGTGTGAAAAATAGCAGAGCTATGCACTGGGAAAGACGTATTCTAGTGTAGGGCTGCCATGTTGCACAACTCTGGATAAATACAATGGGAATTGTACCCTTCAGGGTTGTGAGGCAGGACATCCCTGAGTCCTGACTTTCCCATTGGCTGGTTATGTGACATCACTATAGTCACTTGTTCTCAGCTCCATCGCAGGCCTTGTAAAATGGTAGGGATTGGTGTAAGTAGATGTTTTCCAAGTATTTTATTTTATTATTTTATTTTATTTTTAAATTTATTTTTTTGCAGTGGAAACCTTCTTTTCTTTTTTTAAGATGTGAAGCTTTATTTTGTTTTTATTTTATTTTATTTATTTATTTTTATTTTCCATTATGCTCAGTTAGCATATATATATATAGTACATCATAAGTTTTTGTTGTAGTGTTCAACAATTCATTAGTTGCGTATAACACCCAGCGCTCATCACAACACGTGCCCTCCTTAATACTCATCACCTGGTTACCCCAGCCCCCCACCCCCTCCCTTCTGTAAGCCTCAGTTTGCTTCCTGGAGTCCAGAGTCTCTCATCATTTGTCTCCCTCTCTCATTTTTTCCCATTCAGTTTTCCCTCCCTTCCCCTGTGGTCCTCTGCTCTATTCTTTATGTTCCACATATGAGTGAAACCATATGGTAATTATCTTTCTCGGCTTGGCTAATCCTAGAAGAGAACATAAGCAGTAACCCCTTTGATATTGGACACAGCAAGTTCTTTCAAGACACATCTCTAAAGACAAGTGAAAAAAGGAAAATGAACTTTTGGAACTTCATCAAGATAAAAAGCTTTTGCACAGCAAAGGAATCAGTCAATAAAACTACAAGGCAACCCACAGAATGCTAGAAGATATTTGCAAATAACATTTCACATAAAAGGCTGATATCCAAAATCTGTAAAGAACTTATCAAACTCAACACGAGAAAAGCAAATAATCCAGTCAAGAAATGGGCAGAAGACATGAATAGACATTTCTCCAAAGAAGACATACAAATGGCTAACAGACACATGAAAAAATGTTCAACATCACTAGCCATCAGGGAGATACAAATCAAAACAACAATGAGATACAACCTCACACCAGCTAGAAAGGCCAAAATGAACAAGACAGGAAACAACAAGTGTTGGAGAGGTTGTGGAGAATGGGGAACCCTCTTGCACTGTTGGTGGGAATGCAAGCTGGTATATCCACTCTGGAAAACAGTATGGATTTCCTCAAGATTTTAAAAATGGAGATACCCTATGACCCAGCAATTGCACTTCTAGGTATTTACCCCAAAGACACAGATGTAGTGAAAAGAAGGGGTCCATGCACCCCGATGTTCATTGCACAATGTCCACCATAGCCAAACTGTGGAAGGAACCAAGAATAGTTTTGATTTGTATTTCTCTGATGATGAGTGATGCTGAACATCTTTTTATGTGTCAGCCACCTGGATGTCTGCTTTGGAAAAATGTCTATGTTTTCTGCCCATTTCTTAACTGGATTATTTGCTTTTGGGGTGTTGAGTTTGACAGTTCTTTATAGATTTTTGGATACTAACCCTCAATCAGATATGTCATTTGCAAATGTCTTCTATTCTGTAGGTTGCCTTTTAGCCTTGTTGATTGTTCCCTTCACTGTCCAGAAGTTTTTTATCTTGATTACAGCCCAATAGTTATTTTTGCTTTTGGTTCCCTTGCATCAGGAGACATATCTAGGAAGAAGTTGCGTGGCTGATGTCAAAGAGGTTGCAGCCAGTGTTTTCTATGATTTTGATGGTTTCCTGTCTCATATTTAGGTCTTTTATCCATTTTGAATTTATTTTTGTTTATGGTGTAAGAAAGTGGACAAGATTCATTCTTTTGCATGTTGTCCAGTTTTCCCAACACCATTTGTTGAAGAAAGTGTTTTTTTCCCCCATTGGATATTCTTTCCTGCTTTGTTGAAGATTAATTGACCATATAGGTATGGGTCCATTTCTGGGTTTTCTATTCTAGTTCTATTGATCTACGTGTCTGTTTTTGTGCCAGCACCATACTGTCTTGAACATTATAGTTTTGAGGTTGGGAATTGTGATGCCTCCAGCTTTGCTTTTCTTTTTTTCAAGATTGTTTTGGCTACTTGGGGTCTTTTGTGGTTCCATACACATTTTAGGATTGTTTGTTCTACCTCTGTGAAACATGCTGTTGGTATTTTGATAGGGACTGCATTAAATGTGTAGATTGCTCTGCGTAGAATAAACATTTTAACAATATTTGTTCTTCCAATCTGAGAGCATGGAATGCTTTTCCATTTCTTAGTGTAATCTTCAATTTCTTTCATCGGGTTTTATAGTTTTCAGAGTACAGATATTTTACCTTTTTGCTTAGGTTGATTCCTAGGTATCTTTCTGGGTTTTGGTGCATTTGTAAATAGGATTGATTCCTTGATTTCTCATTCAGCTGCTTCATTATTGGTGTATAGAAATGCAACAGATTTCTGTACATTGATTTTGTATCCTGTGACTTTACTGAATTCGTGTATCAGTTCTAGGAGCTTTTTGGTGGAGTCTTTTGGGTTTTCTACATATACTATAATGTCATCTGCAAATAGTAAAAGTTTGACTTCTTCCTTGCTGATTTGGATGCCTTTCATTTCCTTTTGTTGTCTGATTGCTGAGGCTAGGACTTCCAATACTATATTAAATAACAGTGGTGAGAGTGGACATACCTGTCTTGTTCTCACCATAGAGGAAAACCTCTCAGTTTTTCCACATTGAGAATGATATTAGCTGTGGGATTTCCTTATATGGCTTTTATGATGTTGAGGAAGTTTCCCGTATCCCTACTTTTTGAAGGTTTTTATCATGAATGAATACCGTACTTGTCAAATGCTTTTCTGCATCTATTGAGAGGATCATATGGTTTTTACACTTTCTTTTATTACTGTGTTATATCACATTGATTGATTTCCAAATATCGAACAGCCCTTGCAACACAGGAATAAATCCTACTTTATCATGGTGAATGATTCTTTTACTAGGCAGGTGGTTTCAATTTGTTAATACTTTGTTGAGAATTTTTGCATCCATGTTTATTGGCATATAGTTCTACTTTTTAGTGGAGTCTTTGGTTTTGGAAACAGGCTAAGCTCCCATCATAGAATGATTTTGGAAGTTTGCTGGAATTTTGCTGGAACAATTTGAGAATAGGTATCAACTCTTCTTTAAATGTCTGATAGAATTCCCCTAGGAACCATCTGGCCTTGGAATTTTTTGGGGGGGAATTATTGACTGCTGTTTCAATTTCTTTGCTGGTTATTGGTCTGTTCAAGTTTTCTATTTCTTCCTGTTTCATTTTTGGTAATTTGCATGTTTCTAGGAATTTATGCATTTCTTCCAGATTGCCCAATTTCTTGGCATAATTCTTCATAATATTCTATTAGAATTGTTTATATTTCTGTGGTGTTGGTTGTTATTTCTCCTCTCTCATCTGTGGTTTTATTTATTTGGTTCCTTCCTCTTTTTGATAAGTCTAGCTAGAGGTTTATCAATGTTATTAATTTTTTCAATCAACAAGCTCCTGGTTTCATTGATCTGTTCTACTGGGCTTTTTTGTTTGTTTGTTTCTATATCATTTATTTCTGCTTTCGTCTTTTTTGTTTCCCTTCTTTTGCTGGCTTTAGGCTTCATTTGTTGTTCTTTTTCTATCTCCTTTAGGTCTAAGGTTATATTGCATATGTGAGGTTTTTCTTGCTTTTTGAGGTAGGCCTCTATTGCTCTTTTCCCTCTTTTACTGCTTTTATTGCATCCTAAATGTTTTGGACCATCGTGTTTTCATTTTCATTTGTTTCCCTGTATTTTTTAATTTCTTCTGTGATTTCCTGGGTGACCTATTCTTCTTTAGTAGCATGTTGCTTAACCTCCATGTATTGTGTTTTCCTCTGGTTGACTTCAAGTTTCATAGCATTGTGGTCAGAATATATGCATGATATGATCTCCAGATCTTTTTGTACTTGCTGAGTCCTGATTCGTGACTTGGTATGTGGTCTATTTTGGTGAATGTCCCATGTGCACTTAAAAATAATGTTTATTCTGCTGCTTTAGGATGAAATGCTTTGAATTTACTTGTTAGATCCATCTGGTCCAGTGTGTCCTTCAAAGCTAATGTTTTCTTGCTGATTTTCTGATTAGATGATCTGTCTATTCCTGGAAGTGGGGTGTTAAAGTCCCCTACTATTATTGAATTATTGTTAATGAGTTCCTTTATGTTTATTGTTTTGCATATTTTTGTGCTCCTATATTGCGGGCATAAATCAGTATAATTGTTACATTTCTTATTGTATAGACCCTTGCAATATGAAATAGTGCCCTTCCTCATCTCTTGTTACAGTCTTTGGTTTAAAATATAGATTACCTGATATAGGTATTGCTACTCAAGCCTTCTTTTGACATCCATTTGCATGATAAAAATATTTCTCCACCCCCTCACTTTCAATCTGCAGGTGTGTTTAGGTCTTAAATGAGTTTCTTGTAGGCAGCATATAGAAGGGTCTTTTTTTTTTTATCCTTTCTGACACCCTATTTCTTTTTATTGGAGCATTTAGTCTATTTACATTCAAAGTAATTATTGATAGATATGAATTTAGTGCCATATTAGTACTTGTTTTGTTGTTTTTTCTGAAGATTTTCTCTGCTCCTTCTAGTCTTTCCCACTTTTGGTTTTTTTTTCCCACTCAAAGAGTCCCTTTCACTATTTCTTGCAGAGTGGTTTAGTGGTCACAGACTCCTTTAGTTTTTATTTGTCTGGGAAATTCTTTAGCTCTCCTTCTGTTCTGAATGAAATCCTTGCTGCATAGAGTGTTTTTGGCTGCAGATTTTTCCCATTCAGCATATTGAATTGAACATGCCATCCCTCTGGCTGGGCAAGTTTCTGTGGCGAGATCTGCTGCTAACCTTATTTGTCTTCCCTTGAAAGTTAGGGACTTCTTTTGTCTTGCTGCTTTTAGGATTTTTTCTTTATCTCTATATTTTGCAATGTTAACGACAATGTGTCTTGGAGTTGACCTGCTTTTGTTGATTTTGATGGGAGTTCTCCATGACTCTTGGATTTGGAAATCTCTTTCTTTCCCCAGATTAGGGAAGTTTTCAGCCATAATTTCCTCAAATAAACCTTCCACCCCCTTTTCTCTCTCTTCTTCTGGGGCTCCTATGATACAAGTGTTATTATGAAAATAAGTCTATTTTCATGACCCAAGATTTTTCTTTCCCTGTTTTGATCAGCTTCGTTATTTTCCATAATTATATCTTCTATATCACTTATTCATTCCTCTGCTTCTTTCATCATTGTGGTCATTACATCCAGTTGTTTTTGAATTTTCGATATTGTATTTTTCATTTCAGTCTGATTGGTTTTAAGATCTTTAATCTCTGTCGTAAGGATGTTCCTCATGTCTTCTATGTTTTTCTCAAGTCCCGCTAGTATCCTTATGATTGTTGCTTCAAATTATGGATCAGGCATATTACTTATATCTGTTTTGATTAGATCCTTGACCATGACCTTTTCTTGTTCTTTCTTTTAGGATGAATTCCTCCATCTTGACATTTTGTCTTGGTCTCTGTGTTCTTCTGTATGTTAGGAAAGCCTGTTATGCTTCCTGCTTCTGAGAGTAATAGCTTTATGAAGAAGCATCATATAATGTTCAGGGCCTGGTGCTTCAGAGAGTGTCTCTGGTGTATGTTGCACGCACTCTGCTCCTGTGTTATGGCCACTTTATCCCTCAGGTTAGTCCTCTGCAGAATTTCTCCTTGCCTGCAGTGGTGAATGTTGGCACCTTGGCCAACCTGTGGTGAGTTTTAAGTAGCTGAGATTTGTTCTGCTTGTTGAAACAGACCTGATGCTATTTCCATAGAGCTGAAGCTTTGCCGAACTCTCTGGTCAGTAGATTTTCTGCATGTGGGGGTTTGTGTTGGTCTTCTGAGGGAGGGGCCCACTGTGCTGGTTCTCAGTCACACTTGCTCAAGAAAGCAACACCAGTAGAGTACGGGGGGGCGGGGCTTGGTGTAAGCAGATTAGACAGCCAGCATTGGCACTGTGCTGTTTACTAAAGTTAGTTTATGCTTAAGGGCAGGGGGAGGAAATGGCGCCAGCCAGATCCTTTGTTCCTCAAGAGGGTAGTTTCTGCTTGTTACTCTCAGGGAAGCCCTCCCAGAAGAGCAATTAAATTTCCTTCATGCATCTTATGTGTTTATCAGATCACTGTTTTCACACTGTGTCTGGGTTTCTTGCCAGCCTGGGGCAGTGCAGTGCACTTTGTTCTCTATCCCTGCTGAGTTTTAAAATTCCAAATTTTAGGGACCTGCTGCAGTGGGGACCTGTGTTGGTCTTCTGGGGGAGGATTTGGCCACACTGGGATTGATGCAAGTTTGATCCAGAATGGCAGTTGCATCAGAGTTCAGGAGTGTGGGTTTTGGAGCAAAGCACACTAAGGGGGAGGATTTGGCCACACTGGGATTGATGCAAGTTTGATCCAGAATGGCAGTTGCATCAGAGTTCAGGAGTGTGGGTTTTGGAGCAAAGCACACTAAAGAGCCAGTGTCCCAGTTAGCCACCTTAAGCAGGTGTGTTCATTTATGCTGAAAAGAGTGGGAGGGAAATGGTGCCCACAGGCTCCTTTGCCCCTGGAGAGGCAATGCCCTCTCTCAGATGCACTCCAAGAAGGGAGAACCAGCCTCTACCAGTTCATCTCAGGTGATCTTCAGATCATGCTGTCTGCCCCCAGGTTACCTGCCTGCCTTCTTTATAAAAGCACTGCACCACCCTCAGGGCAGGCACCCTCTACTCCATGAACCTCTGAGCCCCACTGGTTGTAAAAACTCATGGAAATCAACCACTGTCATTCTCACAGTCAATGGCTTTGTGGAAGTGTTTCCTTGTGCACTCCTCTCTCTCTCTCTCTAACTGTCTCTCTCTCTAACCTCTTTCTGTGGCCAGAGCTCCCTTCCCCTCCACAGCACCCATGATCTGTTTCTTCCCCAAACCACTTCTCCACAGCTCCTACCCTATATGATTTGGCCTCCTCTCCCCTGTCATTGTGCAGTTTGTTCTGTCAGTCTTCAGATCAATTTCTTGGGTATTCAGAATGATTTGATATTTACCTAGCTGTGTTTGAGGGAGGAGGCAAGCCTAGGGTTCTCCATACTACTCTGCCATCTTAGGTCCTCTACCATGGCTAAGCTTTGAGACTTGGGTCAAGGAATTTCCTAGTAGTTTGAACTTCCTTTGACTTTTTTTTTATTATTATTATGAAAAAAGGAGACGAGATAGCTACTACCAATCCCCACGACAGCTTACTTCCAGTCATACCTAGTTACTCACCACCTCCTCAATTTACCTGTTATTCCTCATTTAACTGTCTTTATGCATTTTTATATATTCATATTCACTCAATCAATAAGTATCTATTGATCAGATTACCAGCCTGGCACGTAGTATAAAAAATGGAACAGACAAACATGATCTATAACTCATGAAACTTCAATCCTAATGGAGCTGTTTCCTCTTTCTTGAATTTTATCCCTATCTTAATTACAATTATTGTTCACTCAAAAAACTTTCTTCATTCTTTAAATACCGATTTAAATAGTACCTTTTCTGTTGACTAGAGTACCCTACAGCATTAAACACCATACTACCACTCATGTTTACCTTTTATAGTATAATAGAAATGTCTTAAAAGCTACAACATTGCTTCATTTACCATTTTATGCCCTTTTCACCCTACATTTGGCATAGAATTAGTACTCAATAAATGCTGGAATGTTTCTATAGGTGTTAATTTTTCCAAATTTATTGAGATATAATTGACAATTAAAAATTGTCTATGTTTAAGATGTGTAATTTGATTATTTGATATAACTTGTGAAATATTCACAATAATCAAGCCAATTAACCAATTCATCACCTCACACAGTTACCATTTTCTTTTGCTGTATGTGATATTAACACTTAAGATTTGCCATCTTAAGGGTTGGGAGCATGGTGGAGGAGTATGAGGACCCTAGTCTCACCTCGTCCCACAAATACAAATGGATAACTATCAAATCATCCTAATTGCCCAGAAATTGACCTGAAGACTGGTCAAACAAACCCCACAACTAAACATAGAGAAGAGGCCATATCAAAGAAGGTAGAAAGTGTGAAGATGTTATTTGGGAGATAAATGGATCATGGCCATTGCAGTACACTGCAGTACAGAGGAATCTCAGTTGCAGAGAAGGCTGAGAGACAGACTATCATATAGGGGAGTTCACATGGGGAAGGCAAATCTCCAAAGCAATTGTCTTGGAAAGTGAGGGGGGCCAAATTTTATAAGTGCTTACAACCAATTGGGTTTAAATACTGGATTTTTAAAGGTCAGCAGGCTTGGCTTGGGGAGAACCTAGAGGGCATGGAGGTTGCTCTTGGAGAGAAGGCTGGGGAAACAGCGTGCAGACATACAGTGTAGAAACAACAATCTGAAGAGCACCTGAGGCACACAGTAGGGAGATTATTTGCTCATTCATGGCAGTATTCAGAGAAACCCCTCCAGGAATAAAGGAACTGGAAGGTGCCATTTCCCTCCCCCATCCCTTGGCATAAGCACAGGGCCACTTGCAGGAACCAGCTCAGCACTGACACTCACTACCTAACTTGCTTACACCAAGGTCTGCCCACCTCCTTCCCATGCTCAAGTGGAACCACCCTTTCCAATCATGCTTGCCTCCATTCCAGCTCAGCAGGCTGCCTCCTCCAGGAGACTGGCCCAAACTCTTACCAAAACTGGATCTCCCAACAAGGGAATTTTATGGGGCCTCAATTCCAGTGGCAGTGGTGATAGGTCTCATTTAACAAGCAGACCAGAGTACACCAAGTTAAAGCTCACCACATCCAGGGCAGGGACCAAAAACTGCCCACAACTGGCAAAGAAAGCCTCTAAAGATAACCAACCTGAGGATAAAGCTGCCAGAACACAATAACAGAGTGCATGCAGCACACATTGGAGATACTCCCTGAAGTGCCATGTCCTGGGAAGCAGTGGACACTAAACTGCAGTACACTACAGGACCTCTTCTTCATAAGGCAATTACCCTCAAGATCAGCAGACATAGCTGACTTTCCTAAGACACAGAAACAAGAACAGAAACTTAAATAAAATGAGAAGAAAGAGGAATTTACCCTTCACTAAAGAACAGGACAAGGCCACAAATAGGGATCTAAGCAAAACAGATAGAAGTAACATGTCTGCTAGAGAACATAAAGTAATGATCATAAAGATACTCATTGGACTTGAGAAAAGAGTGGAAGATATCAGTGAGAACCTTAACACAGAGATAAGGAATAATATGACAGTGATAAAATGTTCAATACATGAAATCAGAAAAAACAAAATTGATGGAATGAACAGCAAGCTGAAAGAAGCAGAGGAATGAATTAGGGACCTAGAAGATAGAATAATAGAAAATAAGCAAGCTGAACAAAAGGGAGAAAAAAGAACTACGAAAAATAAGAATAGACTTAAGGATAGCAGTGACTCCATCAAACATAGTAATATTTGTATTATAGGGATCCCAGAAGAAGAAGAGAGAAAAAAGGGGGCAGAAAGTTTATTTGAAGAAATAATACCTGAAAACTTCCCTAATCTGGGGGAAAAAAAACAGATATCCAGATCCAGGAGGTACAGAGAACGCCCAACAAAAGTAACAAAAGCAGATCCACCAGCTTTGGGTTAATGTAGAGCATGAAATTATCCATAATACCTGGCTTGCTAAAATGTAACACGGATGCCACTGGGGGCAGGGAAAGTTTCAAAGAAGGGTGTAGGCCTTTGGAATGCTGAGACCTGCGTGACCACTCTGCTCTAGGAATGCCACAGGGAGTTGCCTTTCCCAAAGCTTTCTTAGCCCAAACAGTTGCCCTGTGATCTGAGAGATGTATGCATTGTCCCCCTAGGCTATTTTTAGCAGAACTCATAGAACACACAGATTAGCATATCATATCTTTCCCGTAAACAGATACTCCTAGTTCCAGTAAGACCCCTTGTCACACATCACATGCTTGAGAAACAGTGATAAAGATTTGTGATTATCCTGAAGGACCAATAAAAATGGGAGCAAAGAAGAGCAAAAGGTCTTCGTCTCTGAGTGTTGACTCCCTTGCCTTTTCCTCTCTTTCACAGCAAAGTTTGGAGTAATCTCTCATCCATCAGTACAGGGATTGCTGGTCATTCCTGGCAACCAGCCCCTCAAAAAATATTAAAGGGGACTCTTTGAGTCAAAAGGAAAGACCAAAAGTGACAGTATGAAAGTAGGAAACACAAAAGCAGTAAAAATGGTTATTTCTATAAAAAGTCAGCCAAGGCTTTCACAAAATAAAAGACTGTAAAATATGACACCATATACCTAAAATGTGAAAAGAAGAGGAGTAAAGAAGGGTTTCAAACTTAAACGACCATCAACTTAATGTAGACTGCTATATGCAGAAGAGGTTATATACAAACGTAATGGTAACCACAAATCAAAACCCACTAATAAATATGCAAAGAATAAAAAGAAACACAGATATATCAATAAAATAAAAAAAAGTAAAACATGAAAGAGAGACAAGAAAGGATCAGAGAAAATCTTCAGAAACACCACAAAACAAATGATAAAAAGATGATAAATGCATATCTATCAATACTTTCTTTGGATGTAAACTGACTAAAAGCTCCAATAAAAAGACATAGGGTGACAGAACGCATAAAAGAACAAGACCCATCTATATGCTGCCTACAAGAGACTCATTTTAGAACCTAAAGATACCTGCAGATAGAAAGTGAGGTGACGGAGAAACATCTATCATGCAAATGGATGTCAAAAGAAAGACAGAGTAGCAACGCTTATACTAGAAATAGAATTTAAATCAAAGACTAACAAGAGACAAAAAATGACACTACATAATAATAAAGGGGGCAATCCAACAAGAACTTATAACAATTGTAAATATTTATGCACCCAACAAGGGACAGCTTAAATACATAACAGTTAATAACAAACATAAAGGAACTAATTGATAACAATACAATAATAGTAGGGGACATTAACACCACACTTACATTAATAGACAGACCATCCAATCAGGAAATTAACAAGGAAAGAATGGCTTTGAATGACACACTGGACCAGGTGAATTTAACACATATAATTAGAACATTCCATCCTAAAACAACAGAATATACATTCTTTTCAGGTGCATACAGAACATTCTCCAGAACAGATCACATAAACAAGCCTTAAAAGTGCAAAAAGATGGAAGTTTACCATGCATTTTTATTGAACACAATGCTGTGAAACTAGAAGTCAACAAAAAGAAAAAGTATGGAAAGACTACAAATACATGGAAAATAATATTCTACTAAACAATGAGTGGGTTAACCAAGAAATCAATGAAGAAATCCAAAATCACATGGAAATAAATGCAAATAAAAACACAAATCTCCAAAACCTCAGGGATGCAGCAAAAGTGGTTCTATGAAGGAAGTTTATAACGATACAGGCCTAACCCCAAGAAGGAAGAAAAATATCAAACAACATAACCTGACACCTAAAGAAGCTATAAAAAGAACAAACAAAGCCTAAGACCAGCAGAAGAAGGGTAATATAAAGATTAGAGTAAAAATAAATGATATAGAAACTAAAAAAAAAAACCACAATAGAATACATCAATGAAAACAGGAGCTGTTTTTTGAAAAAAAAATCAATAAAATTGATAATCTTCTAGCCAGACTTATCAAGAAAAAAAAAGGACCCAAATACATAAAATCACAAATGAGTGAGGAGAAGAAACAACCAAAACCACAGAAATACAATCATAAGAGAATATTATGAAAAACAATATACCAACAGATTGGACAACCTAGAAGAAATGGATAAATTCCTTGAAAGACATAAACTACCAAAATCAAAAGAGGAAGAAATAGAAAACTTGAACAGACTGATAACTACAAAAGAAATTGAATCAGTATTAAAACATTCCCAACAAAAGTCCAGGACCAGATTGATTCACAGGTGAATTCTACCAAACATTTTAAGAAGAATTAATACTTATTCTTCTCAATCTACTCCAAAAAATAGTAAAGGAAGAAAAACTTCCAAATTAATTCTATGAGACCAGCATTGCCCTAATACCAAAACCAGATAAAGACACCACTAAAAAAGAGAAGTATGGGCCAATATCCTTGATGAACATAGATGCAAAAATCCTCAACAACAACAACAAAAAAAATAGCAAAGAAATTTCAATAATACATTTAAAAAATCATTCACCATGATCAAGTGGGATTTATTCCTGGGCTCCAAGGGTGGTTCAGTATTTCCAGTCAATCAATCTGATACATCATATCAATAAGAGAAAGGATAAGAACCATACGATCATTTCAATAGATGCAGAAAAACATTTGACAAAAAACAGCATCCGTACTTGATAAAAACCCTCAACAAAGTAAGGATAGAGAGAACATATCTCAACATCCTAAAGGCCATGTATAAAAAGCCCACAGGTGACATGATACTTAAAGGGGAAAAACTGAGATCTTTTCCCCTAAGATCAGAAAAAGATCAGATATACACTATCACCACTTCTATTCAACGTAGTAGAGAAAGCCCTAGATGCAACAATCACACAACAAAAAGAAATAAGCATCCAAATCAGTAAGGAAGAAATAAAACTTTCACTATTTGCAGATGACATGGCGCTATATATAGAAAACCCAAAAGACTTCACCAAAGAACTGCTAGAACTGATACATGGATTCAGTAAAGTTTCAGTATACAAAATCAACATACAGAAATTAGTTGCACCATACACCAATAATGAAGCAGCACAAAGAAAAATTAAGGAATCAATCCCATTTACGATTGCACAAAATATAATATACCTAGGAATAAACCTAACCAAAGAGGTGAAAATATTGTACTCTGAAAAGTATAAAACACTAATGAAAGAAACTCAAGACGACACAGTGAAATGGAAAGATATTCCATGCTCATGGATGTAAGAACAAATATTGTTAAAATGTCTAGACTACCCAAGGCAATTTACACATTTAATGCCATCCCTATAAAAATACCAACAATACTTTTCACAGAGCCAGAATACATTATCCTAAAATTTGTATGGAAGTGCAAAAGATTCCAAATAGCCAAAGCAATCTTGAAAAAGAAAAGCAAAGCTAGAGGCAACTCAATTCCAGACTTCAAGTTATATTACAAGGCTGTAGTGATCAAAATAGTATGATACTGGGACAAAAATAGACACATAAATCAATACAACAGAATAGAAACCCCCCAAAATAAACTCACAGCTACATGGTCAATTAATCTTTGACAAAGCAGGAAAGAATATCCAATGAGGAAAAAGTTTCTTCAACAAATGGTGCTGGGACAACTGGACAGCAACATGTAAAAGAAAGAAAATGGACTACTTTCTTACACCATATACAAAAATAATCCAAAGTGGGTGAAACATCTAAATGTGAGACCTGAAACCATAAAAATCCTAGAGAAGAACACAGACTGTAAGCTGACCATCACAACTTTTTCCTAGATATGACTCCTGAGGAAAGAGATGCAAAAGGAGCAATAAAGTACTGGGTCTATATAAAGATGAAAGGCTTCTGTACAGTGAAGGAAACAATCAACAGGATTAAAAATCAAACTAAAGAATGGGAGAAGACATTTGCAAATGACATATCAGATAAAAGGTTAATATCCAAAATATATAAATAACTTATAAAACTCAACACCACAAATAAATAATCAAAAAAAATGGGCAGAAGACATGAACAGACATTACTTCAGAGAAAACATCCAGATTGCCAACAGACACATGAAAAGATGCTCAATGCCACTTATCATCAGGGAAATGCAAATCAAAACTCCATTGAGATATCACCTCACACCTGACAGAATTGTTAAAATCAACACAAGAAACGACAGGTACTGGCAAGGATGTGGAGAAAAAGGGCCCTTGTGCAAACTGGTGCAGTCCCTCTGGAAAACAGTATGGAAGTCCCACAAAATGTTAAAAATTAAACTACCTACAAAACAGCAATCATACTACTGGGTATTTACACAAATAATACAAAAGTACTAATTTAAAGAGATACATGCATTCCTATGTTTATAGCAACATTATTTACAATAACCAAATTATGGAAACAGCTCAAATGTACATTGATTAATGGATAAAGAAGAGGTGGTAGCCATAAAGAAGAATGAAATCTTGCCATTTCCAATGACATGGATGGAACTAGAGAGTATAATGCTAAGTGATATGTCAGAGAAAAACAAATACCATATGATTTCACCCACATGTGGAATTTAAGAAACAAAACAAAGCAGCAAAGAGAAGAGAGAGAGAGACAGACCAAGAAACAGACTCTTAATTATA
Organism: Callorhinus ursinus; assembly: GCF_003265705.2. Taxonomy (NCBI): domain Eukaryota; kingdom Metazoa; phylum Chordata; class Mammalia; order Carnivora; family Otariidae; genus Callorhinus; species Callorhinus ursinus. Next base: position 625,306 of record NW_027397128.1, read on the forward strand.
GAGGACAAACTGGTGTTTACCAGAAGGAAGGGTGGTGGGAGAATGTGTTAAATAGTTGATTGGATTTTAGGAGTGCACTTTTGTTGATGAGCACCAGATGATCTATGGAATTGTTGAATGATTATGTTGTACACCTGCAGCTAATATAACACTGTTTTGTTAACTACTGGAACTAAAATATAAACTTTACAAAATAAATTAACATAAAATTCTATTTGTCCTTGACTTTTGCATTATGATTATATGTCTCAGTACAGTCTTTTTGGGGGTTGATTCCATTTGGGGATTTTTTTTCAGTTTCATGAATCTAGATATTCATTTCCTTTCCAATATTTGGGAAGTTTTCAATCATTATTTCTTTAAATAATATTTTTAAAAGATTTTATTTATTTATTTGAAAGAGAGAGAGAGAAAACGAGCAAGGGGGAGGGGCAGAGGGAAAACCAGACTCCCCGCTGAGCAGGCAGCCTGATGCAGGGCTCGATCCCAGGGCCCTGAGACCATGACCTGAGCCAAAGGCAGATGCTTAACAGAATGAGCCACCAAGCCGCACCTAATTCTTCTTTAAATGTTTGCAACAATTCACCAGTAAAGTCATCTTGTCCCACACTTTTGTTTCTTAGGAAACTTTCGATTACTGACTTAAATTTTTTGGTGATTATCAAAGTGTACAAGTTTTCTATTTCTTCCTGTTTTAGTTTTGGAAGTTCATATGTTTCTAGGAATTTATCCGTTTCTTCTATGTTGTAAAATTTGTTGGCAGTTTTTCATAATATTCTCATAATTATTTGTATTTCTGTGGTGTTGGTTGCTATTTCTCCTCTCTGATTTGCTCTTTTATGAAATTGAATTCTTTCTCTTTTTCTGCCAGGTGTCATTTGCTATTTATTTATTTATTTATTTATTTATTTATTTATTTATTTAAATTTTATTTTATTACGTTATGTGAGTCACCATAGAGTACATCATTAGTTTTTGATATACTGTTCCACGATTCATTGTTTGCATATAACACCGAGTGCTCCATGCAGTATGTACCCTCCTTAATACCCGTCACCAGGCTAACCCATCCCAACACTTCCCTCCCCTCTAAAACCCTCAGTTTGTTTCTTGGAGTCCATAGTCTCTCATGGTTTGTCTCACCCTCCGATTCCCCACCTTCATTTTTCCCGTCCTTCTCCTAATGTCTTCCATGCTATTCCTTATGTTCCACATATAAGTGAAACCAGATGATAATTAACTTTCTTTGCTTGACTTATAATCTCCTCCAGTCCCATCCATGTTGATCCAAAAGCTGGGTATTCATCCTTTTAATGGCTGAGTAATATTCCATTGTATATATGGACCGCATCTTCCTTATCCATTCATCTGTTGAAGGGCATCTCGGCTCTTTACACAGTTTGGCTATTGTGGACATTGCTGCTATGAACATTGGGGTGCATATGGCCCTTCTTTTCACTACATCTGTGTCTTTGGGGTCAATACCCAGTAGTGTAATTGCTGGGTCATAGGGTAGCTCTATTTTTAATTTTTTGAGGAACCTCCGCACTGTTTTCCAAAGTGGCTGTACCAACTTTCATTCCCACCATCAGTGTAAGAGGGTTCCACTTTCTTCACAACCTCTCCAACATTTGTTTGTTTGTTTGTTTGTTTGCCTTGTCAATTTTTGTCATTCTAACTGGGTAAGGTGGTATCTCAGTGCGGTTTTGATTTGAATTTCCCCGATGGCTAATGATGATGAACATTTTTTCATGTGTCTGTTAGCCATTTGTATGTCTTCTTCAGAGAAGTGTTTGTTCATGTCTTCTGCCCATTTTTTTACTTGATTATTTATTTTTGGGGTGTTGAGTTTGAGAAGTTCTTTATAGATCTTGGATACCAGCCCATTGTCTGTAGTGCCATTTGTAAATATCTTCTCCTATTCTGTGGGTTGCCTCTTTGTTTCATTGACTATTTCCTTTGCTGTGCAGAAGTTTTTATCTTGATAAAGTACCAGAAGTTCATTTTCCCTTTTGTTTCACTTACTTTGGAGATGTATCTTGAAAGAAGTTGCTGTGGCTGATGTCGAAGAGGTTGCTGCCCATGTTCTCCTCTAGGATTTTGATGGATTCCTGTCTCACATTGAGGTTTTTCATCCATTTTGAGTTTATCTTTGTGTATGGTGTTAAAGAATGGTTGAGTGTTAACCAAAATAAAGAGGCATATTGATAATATATGTTAATTGCAGGACACCTCAATACTCTACTCTCAGCAACAGACAGATCATCTAAGCAGAAAATCAACAAAGAACCAAGAGCTTTGAAGGACACACTGGACCAGACGGACTTCATAGATACATACAGAATATTTCACCTTAAAACAACAGAATACCCATTCTTTTTGAGCGCACACAGAAGTTCCTCCAGAATAGACCACATAATGCGGCACAAATCAGGTCTCAGCTGATACCAAAAGATTGAGATTATTCCCTGCATATGCTCAGACCATAATGCTTTAAAACTGGAACTCAATAACAAGAAAATTTTGGCAGAAATTCAAACACTTGGAAGCTAAAGACCACTTGGCTCAAGAATGTTTGGGTCAACCAGGAAATCAAAGAAGAACTTAAACAATTCATGGAAACCAATAAGAATGAAAACACATTGATCCAAAACCTATGGGATACTGAAAGGCGGTCCTAAGGGGGAAATAAATAGCCATCCAACCCTCACTCAAAAAAGTAGAAAAATCCCGAATTCACCAACTAACTTTACACCTTAAAGAACTAGAGAAAAAACAACAAGTGATGCCTAAGCCATGCATTAGAAGAGAAATAATTAAGATTAGAGCAGAGATCAATGAATTAGAAACCAGAAACACAGTAGATCAGATCAACAGAACTAGAGGCTGATTCTTTGAAAGAATTAATAAGATCGATAAGCCACTGGCCAGACTTATCCAAAAGAAAAGAGAAAGGACCCAAATTAATAAATTTATGAATGAAAGGGGAGAGATCATGACTAACACCAAGGAAATAGAAACGATTATTAGAAATTATTAACAACAACTATATGCCAATAAATTGAGCAACCTGAAAGAAATGGATGCCTTCCTGGAAACCTATAACCTACCAAGACTGAAACAGGAAGAACTTGACAACCTGAATAGGCCAATAACCAATAACAAGATTGAGGCAGTGATCAAAAACCTCCCAAAAAAAGAGTCCAGTGCCTGATGGATTCCCTGGGGAATTCTACCAAACATTCAAAGAAGAAATAATACCTATTCTTCTGAAGCTGTTTTCAAAAATAGAAACAGAAGGAAAGCTCCCAGACTCATTTTATGAAGCCAGCATTACCTTGATCCCAAAACCAGGCAAAAACCCCATCAAAAAGGAGAATTTCAAAAAAAAAAAAAAAGGAGAATTTCAGACCGATATCCCTGATGAATATGGATTCCAAAATTCTCAACAAAATCCTAGCTAATAGAATCCAACAATACATGAAAAGGGTCATCCACCATGACCAAGTGGGATTAATCCCTGGGATGCAAGGGTGGTTCAACATTCGCAAATCAATCAGTGTGATAGAACACATTAATAAGAGGAGAGAGAAGAACCATATGGTCCTCTCAATTGATGCAGATAAAGCATTTGACAAAATACAGCATCCTTTACTGATTAAAACTCCTCAGAGTATAGGGATAGAGGGAACTTTCCTCAAGTTCATAAAATCCATCTATGAAAATCCTACAGTGAATATCACCTTCAATGGGAAAAAATGAGATCCTTTCCCTTAAGATGAGGAACATGACAAGTATGCCCACTCTTGCCACTATTGTTCAACCTAGTACTAAATGTCCTGGCAGCAGCAAACAACAACAAAAAATAAATAAAATGTATTGAAATTGGCAAAGAAGAAGTCAAACTCGCTCTCTTCACAGATGATATGATACATTATGTGGAAAATCCAAAAGACTCCACCAGCAAATTACTAGAACTCATAAATCATTTCAGTAATGTGGCAGGATACAAAATCAATGCAAAGAAACCAGTTGCTTTCTTATACACTAACAATGCAACTGTAGAAAGAGAAATTAGAGAAACGATTCCATTTATAATAGCACCCAAAACCATAAGATACCTTGGGATAAACCTAACCAAAGAGGTAAAGGATCTATACTCTAGAAACTATGGAACACTCATGAAATAAATTGGAGAAGACACGAAAAGATGGAAAAACATTCCATGTTCATGGATCAGAAGAATAAACATTGTTAAAATGTCTATGCTGCCCAGAGAAATCTATACCTTCAACACCATCCCGATCAAAATTCCAACGACATTTTTCAAAGTGCTGGAACAAACAACCCTAAAATTTGTATGGAATTAGAAAAGACCCCGAATTGCCAAGGAAATGTTGAAAAGAAAAACAAAGCTGGGGCATCACGTTGCCCAATTTCAAGCTATATTACAAAGCAGTGATTACCAAGACAGCGTGGTACTGGCACAAAAACAGATATATAGACCAATGGAACAGAATACAGAACCCAGATATGGACCCTCAACTCTATGGTCAAATAATCTTTGACAAATCAGGAAAAAATATGCAATGGAATAAAGACAGTCTCTTCAATGAATGGTCCTAGGAAAATTGGACAGCTATATTCAGAAGAATTCTTTATCTTTTTACCTTGATAAGTCTGGCTGGAGTTTTCTGAATTTTATTGATTTTTTTTTCAAAGAACCAGCTCTTGCATTCCCTGGTCTGCTCTATTATTTGTTTTTTGTTTATAACATTTATTTCTGCTTTAATCTTTATTATTTCCTTCCTTCTGCTGGTTTTAGTTTTTTTTTTTTTTTGTTAGATCCTTTAAATGCAAGGTTAGGTTATTTATTTGAGATTTTTCTTCCTTCTTGTGGTAGGCCTGTATTGCTATAATCTTCCCTCTTAGAACTGTTCTTGCTGAATCGCTGAGGACCATTGTGTTTTCATTTTCATTAGTTTCCATGAACTTTTTAATTTCTTTTCTTATTTCCTGGTTAAGCCACCCATTGTTTAGTAGAATGATATTTAACCTCCATGAATTTGTGGTCCTTCCAGATATTTTGCTTGTGATTCACTGCTATTTTTATAACATTGTCAGAAATGATGCATGGTATGACTTTGATCTTCAATTTGTTGAGGCTGGTTTTGTGGGCTAATATGTGATCTGTCCTGGAGAATGTTCCGTGTTCACTTGAAAAGAATGTGTATTCTGTTGTTTCAGGATGGAATGTTCTGTGTATATCTGTTAAATCCATCTGGTTCAGGGTGTCATTCAGCAATTGTTTCCCTGTTGGTTTTCTGTTTAGACAATCTGTCCATTGATGTAAATGGGGCATTAAAGTCCTCTACTAATATTGTATTATTATCAAGTAGATTATTTATGTTTGTTATTGTTTTATGTATTTAAGGTCTCTTATGTTGGGTGCATAAATACTTACAATTGTTATATCTTCTTGTTTGATTGTCCCCTTTTCCCCTTTATTATTGCATTGTGTCTTTCCCTGTTTCTTGTTTCAGTCTTTTCTTTTTTTACGTAGACTCCATGGCCAGTGTGGAGCCCAATGGAGGGCTTGAACTCATGACTCTGGGACCAAGAGATGAGCTGAAATCAAGAGTCAGGTGCTTAACCAGTTGAGCCAGCCAGGCACCCCCACAGTCTTTGTTTTAAAGTCTATTTTCTCTGATATTAGTATTGCCACTCCAGGTTACTTTTAAATCCATTTGCATGATAGATGTTTCTCTATCCCCTCACTTTCAATCTGTTTATGTCTTTAGGTCTAAAATGAGTCTCTTATAGGGAGCATAGAATTTAATCTTATTTTTTATCCATTCTCTCACCTTATGTCTTTCGACTGGAGAATTTAGTCCATTTACATTCAGTGTAATGATTGATAGATTTGTATTTATTGCCATTTCATTATTTGTTTTGTGGTTGTTTCTGAAGTTTTTCTCTGATCTCTTTCTTGTCTTTCATGTTTTGCTGATTTTCTGTAGTGATATATTTGGATTTTTTTCTCTTTATTCTTTGTATGTTTGTTAGCAGTTTTTGATACATGGTTAACATTCAGTTTATGTGTGATCTCTTCTGCATATAATAGTCTATATTAAGTTGATGATCATTTATGTTTGAACCCATTCATTACTCCTTTCCTTCCCACATTTTAGGTATATGTTGCCATATTTTATATATTTTGTTTTTGAGGTCCTTGACTGATTTTTTATATAAATAATCATTTTCACTTCTTTTGTGTTTCCCAACTTAATACTGTGATTTTGGTCTCCCTTCCACTCAAAGAGTCCACTTTAATATTTCTTGCAAGGCTGGTTAACTGGACAGGAACTACTTTAGTTTTCATTTGTCTGGGAAACTCTTGATCTCTCCATCTATTCTGAATGATAGGCTTGCTGGATAGAATATACCTGCCTGAAGATTTTTTTCCCATTCAGCCCTTTAAGTATATCATGGCAATCCCTTCTGGCTTGCAAAGTTTCCATTAAGAAATCTCCTGCTAGACCTATGGGTTTCCCCTTGCAAGTTAATGACTTCTTTTGTCTTGCTGCTTTTAAGATATCCCTTATCACTCTATTTTTCTAGTTTAAGTACAATACCTGTTGCTATGGTGTAAAATTTTGTTGATTTTCATGGGAGTTCTCTGTGCATACTGGATTTGGATGTTTGTTTCCTTCCCCAGATTAGGGAAGTTTTCTTTTTTAAAATTTTTATTTAAATTCAATTAGCCTACATACAGTACACCGTTAGTTTCATATGTAGTGTTCAATAATTTATCAGTTGCATATAACACACAGTGCTCATCACATGATGTGCCCTCTTTAATGCCCATTACCCAATTCCACCCTCGCCCAACCACATCTCGTCTAGCAACCCTCAGTTTCTTTCCTATAGTTAAGTCACCCATGTTTTTTATCTGACTCTGATGACTTCCCATTCTGTTTTGATTCATTCCACTATGATCCTCTGCCTTGTTTCTTATGTTCCACATATGAGTGAAACCGTATAATAGTGCTCAGTCTAATAATAGCTCAGCATAATAACCTCCAGTTCCATCCATGTGGATGTAAATGGTAACTATTCATCTTTTCTGATCGCTGAGTAATATTCCATTGTGTGTGTGTGTGTGTGTGTGTGTGTGTGTGTGTGTGTGTGTGTATACCACATCTCTAACCATTCATCTCTCAATGGACATCTCAGCTTTTTACACAGTTTGGCTATTGTGGACATTGCTTCTATGAACATTGGGGTGAAGGTGCCCCTTAGGATCACTATATTTCTATCTTTGGGATGAATACCTAGTAGAGCAATTGCTGGGTCATAGGGTAGTTCTATTTTTAACTTCTTGAGGAACCTCCATACTGTTTTCCAGAGTGCCTATACCAGCTGCATTCCCACCAACAGTGTAAGGGGATTCCCATTTTTCCACATCCTCTTCAACATTTGTTGTTCCCTCTCTTGTTAATTTTAACCATTTTGACTGGTGTGAGGTGATATCTTATTGTGGTTTTGATTTGTATTTCCCTGATGCCGAGTTATGTGCAGCATTTTTTTCATGTGTCTGTTGGCCATTTGTATGTCCTCTTTGGAGAAATGGCTGTTCATGTCTTCTGCCCATTTCTTGACTGGATTATTTGTTTTCTTTGGGGGCGAGTGTTGAGGTTTATAAATTCTTTATAGATATTGGATACTAGCCCTTAATTTAATATGTCATTTGCAAATTCCTTCTCCCATTCTGTAGGTTGTCTTTTAGTTTTGTTGACTGTTTCCTTTACTGTGCAGAAGTATTCGTCTTGATGAAGTCCCAATAGTTCATTTTTGCTTTTGTTTCCCTTGCCTTTGGAGATACATCAAGCAAGAATTTGCTGTGTCCAAGGCCGAAAAAGTTATTACCTGTGTTCTACTCTAAGATTTTGATGGATTCCTGTCTCACATTTGGGTCATTCATCCATTTTGAGTTTATCTTATTGTATTGGGTAAAAAAATGGTCCAGTTTCATTCTTCTACATGTGGCTGTTCAATTCTCCCAGCACCATTTATTGAAGAGACTGTCCTTTTTCCACTGGGTATTCCTTCCTGCTTTGTTGAAGATTAGTTGACCATAGACTTGAGGGTCCATTTCTGGGTTCTCTATTCTGTTCCATTGATCTATGGAACTGTGCCAGTACCATACTTTCTTGATGATTACAGCTTTGTAATATAGCTTGAAATCTGGCATTGTGATACCACCAGCCTTGGTTTTCCTTTTCAACATTCCTCTGGCTATTCGGGGTCTTTTCTGATTCCATACAAATTTCAGGACTATTTGTTCCAGGTTGTGAAAAATGTCGATGGTTTTTTGATAGAGGTTGCATTGGATGTGTAGATTGTTCTGGGAAGCATACACATTTTAACAATATTTGTTCTTCCAATCCATGAGCATGGAATATTTGTCAATTTTCTTGTGTCTTCCACAATTTCTTTCATAAGTTCTCTGTAGTTTTTACACTACAGATCTATTACCACTTTGGTTAGGTTTATTCTTAGGTATCTTGTGGTTTCTAGTGCAATTGTAAATGCGAGCAATTACTTAATTTCTCTTTCCTCTGTCTCATTGTTAGTGTATAGAAATGCAACTGATTTCTGTGTATTGATTTTATATTTCTTTTATGTGGCAGAATTCCTGTATGAATTCTAGCAATTTTGGGGTGGCATCTTTTGGGTTCTCCACATACAGTATCATGTCATCTGAGAAGAGTGAGTTTGACTTCTTTGGTAACTTGGATGCCTTTTATTTCTTTTTATTTTCTGATTTCTGAGGCTAGAACTTCTAGTACTGTGTTGAACAACAATGGTGGGGGGGGGCATCCCTGTTGTGCTCCTGACCTTGGGGAAAAGCTCTCAGTTTTTCCCCAATTGAAAATGATATTCACTGTGGGCTTTACGTAGATGGCTTTTATGATATTGAGGTATGTGTTCCCTCTATCCCTACGCTGTGCAGAGCTTGAATCAACAAACAATGTTGTATATTGTCTAATGATTTTTCTGTATCAATTGAGAGGATCATGTTTCTTGTCCTTTCTTTTATTAAAGTGATGTATCATGTTGATTGATTTAAAAATGTTGAACTACCCTTGCAACCCAGGGATAAATTCCACTTCGTTGTGGTGAATAATCCTTTTAATGTACTGTTGGACCCTACTGGCTAGTATCTTGGTGAGAATTTTGGCATCTGTGTTCATTAGGAATATTGGTCTGTAATTCTCCTTTTTGATGAGGTCTTTGTCTGGTTTTGTGATCAAGTTAATGCTGGCCTCATAGAATGAGTGTGGAAGTTGTCCTTCCATTTCTATTGTTTGAAAGAGCTTCAGAAGAATAAGTTTTATTTCTTCTTTAAATGTTTGGTAGAATTCCCCTAGGAAGCCTTCCAGTCCTGGACTCCTGTTTGTTGGGAGATTTTTTATTACTGCTTCAATATCCTTTCTGGTTATGGGTCTGTTGAGGTTTTCTATTTCTTCCTGTTTCAGTTTTGTTAGTTTACAAGTTTCCAGGAATGCATCCATTTCTTCCAGACTGCCCAATTTATTGACATATCATGGCTCATAATATGTTCTTACAATTGTATTTCTTTGGTGTTGTTGATGATCTCCCCTCCTTCATTCATGATTTTATTAATTTGGGTCCTTTCTCTTTTCTTTTTGATAAGTCTGGCTAGGGTTTATCGATCTTATTAAATCCTTCTAAGAACCAGCTTCTAATTTCATTATCTGTTCTCTTGTTCTTTTTGTATCTATTTTATTGATTTATGCTCTAATTTTATTATTTCTCATCTCCTGCTTGTTTTAGGCTTTATTTGCTCTTCTTTCTCCAGATTCTTTAGGTGTAAGTTTAGCTTGCATAGTGAGACTTTTCTAATTTTTTGAGAAAGGCTTGAATTACAATATAATTCCCTTAGGACTGCCTTTGCTGTATCCCGAAGGTTTTGAACAACTCTGTTTTCATTTTCATTTGTTTCCATGATTTTTTAAAAATTCTTCCTTAATTTCCTAGCAGACATATTCATTCTTTGGTAGGATGTTTTTTAACTTCCAAGCATTTGAGTTTCTTCCAAATTTCCTCTTGTGATTGATTTCACATTTTAAAGCATTGTGGTATGAAAATATGCAGGGGTCAATCCCAGTCTTTTGGTACCATTTGAGACCTGATTTGTGACCCAGTATGTTATCTTTTCTGGAGAATTTTCCGAGTGGACTGAGAAGAGTGTGTATTCTGTTGCTGTAGGAGGGAATGTTCTGTATAGATCTGTGAATTCCATCTGGTCCAGTGTGTCATTCAAAGCCCTTGTTTCTTTGGTGATCTTCTGCTTGGATGATCTGTCCATTGCTATGAGTGTTGAAGTCCCCTACTACTATTGTGTTACCATCAATATGATTCTTTAATTTGGGTATTAATTGGTTGATACAATTGGCTGCTCCAGAGTTAGGAGCATAAATATTTATAATTTTTAGATCTTCTTGTCAGATAGACACTTTTAGTATGATATAGTGTCCCTCTTCATCCCTTACTAGAGTCATTGGTTTAAAGTCCAATATTTCTGATTAGGGGATTGTTACCCCAGTTATCTTTTGATGTCTGTTAGCATGAAAAATGGTTCTCCACCCCCTCACTTTCTGTATGGAGGTGTCTTTGGATCTAAAATGAGTCTCTTGTAGACAGCATATGGATGGGTCTTGTTTTTTTATCCAATCTGATACCCTGTGGTTTTGATTGGAGCTTTTAGCCCATTTACATTCAGAGTAACTATTGAAAGATATTAATTCAGTGCCATTGTTTTACCTGTAAAATCCCTGTTTCTCTAGATTGTCTCTGTTCCTTTCTGGTAAATGTTACTTTTGGGCTCTCTCTTCACTTAGGATCCCATTTAATATTTCTTGCAGGGCTTAGTTATCAAAAATTCTTTCAGTTTCTGTTTGTCCTGGAAGCTCTTTATCTCTCCTTCCATTCTGAATGACAGCTTTGCTGGATAAAGTATTCTTAGCTCCATATTTTTCTCATTTAGTACCCAGAATATATCATGCCAGCCTTTCCTGGCCTGCCATGTCTCTGTGGATAGGTCTGCTGCCAGCCTAATATTTCTACCCATGTAGGTTAAGAACCTCCTGTCTTGAACTTCTTTCAGGATTTTCTTTTTATCTCTGACGTTTGCAAGCTTCATTATTATATGTTGGGTTGTTGATCTATTTTTATTGATTGAGAGGGATCCTCTTTATCTCTTGGACTTGAATGCATGTTTCCTTCCCCAGATTAGGAAAGTTCTCAGCTATGATTTGCTCAAATATACTTTCTGTCCCTCCCTCTCTCTTTCTTTTTCCTCAAGGATCCCAATAGTTCTAATATTGTTTCAGTTTATGGTATCCATGATTTCTCAGTGCCTCCCCTCATGGTCCATTACTTGTTTTTCCCTTTTTTCCTCATCTTCCATCCTTTCTATCAAATTGTCTTCCATGTCACTTACTCTCTCTTCTGCCTCATTTAACCTAGGTGGCCAAGCATTAATTTAGATTGCAGCTCAGTTAGAACATTTTTAATTTTTGCCTGATTAGATCTCATTTCTCCACTAAGAGATTCTCTAATGTCTTTTATGCTTATTTCAAGTCCAACTAGTAACTTTATAGTTGTTATCATGAATTCCAGTTCTGACATCTTATTTAGATCCATATCGATTAGATCTGTGGCAGACAGTATTACCTTTGGTTCTTTCTTTTGTTGTGTGTTCCTCCTTCTGGTCATTTTGCCCAGAGAAGGATGGATGAACAAGTCAACAAAATCAAAATTATCAACCATGATCCAAGAAAAATACACACTAGACAAATCCAAAGAGGTCAGAAACCAAGAAGAGAAAAAAAATAGAAGCAAAGGTGAAAAAAGGGGGAGGGAAGAGAGAATATAAGCCTACAGGATAGACAAAACAGCATGATCCACTTAGTCTTGAGTGTATTTTGGTCTGAGTGTTAGAAGACACTAATCCCAAAATTGTAAAGAAAACATATATATATATATATATATATATATATATATATATATATATGTAAAATTGAATATCGTGATAGGAAGCCAAAAATGAAGAATATATCTATAAAATTGTAAGTGTAAAAAATGAAATTAAAAAAGGATTTAAAAACAGAGTTCATAAAATAAGAAACTAGTTGAAAAGGGAAAAATGAGAAAAAAGAAATTGAAAATTTTAAACTGAAAGATAAATGAATGATGAGAAAAGCCTCATATTCTGTATACTATTTTCCCCTAGTGCTGGAGTTTTTCGGTCTTGTGTGGTTCGTGAACTTGCTTTTCACCTGTTCTTCCTGCTGGTTTTCTGGGGGAGGTGTCTTCTGTGCTGTTTCTCGGGTTTCTTTGTCTGGGAGGAGTTGAACAACCCCTTGTCAGGTGGCTGTACTCAGTTTAAGCTGTTTCTGATTGCTATGTGGCTTTTGTTCCCTGAAGCCTTTCTGATCCTCCTTAGAAGATCAAAATAAAAGTGGCCATTCCCCAATCTCCACCCCCAGAGCCAAAGATCATGGTCCCCTCTCTTCAGTAAACCCTCAGGGATTGTGTATGCCAAACTTTACAGACTCCTTCAGTGCCTGCCCACACTGACCTTCCCGGGGGAACGTGGAGGGTCGCCATGTTTCTGTCCTTTACAGAGCCCTTGCACTGAGCACTGTTGCCCCCTCTTGCTCGCACTCACTCCATCCTTCCAGGGGAAGGGGGAGGGGCCTGAGTTCCTGTCCTTTGCAGTGTCCCCAAGTGGAGAGCGGTCACCTGATTGAGCCAGGCCTCTGGGTTTATGGCGAGCTGAGCTGAGAGACCCTCCCAGGCTCACTGACCATAAACAGTTTCCCTGCTCCATTCCTTGGGAACTGTACCAGCTCAGGCACTCCCATTTTATTTGTAACTCCAGGGTTCTGAGACCACACTGTCTTCCCTAGGATTCTGCCATGCTTCACCCCCTGAGCACCTTTCAGGCAGGGATGTTTCTCACTGGAACAGATTTCTAAGGGTTCTGATTTTGCCCTCCAAGGCTATATCACTTTCCATTAGCCAGCTTACAGAGGATCCCTACCCAGACCCCGCCATTTATCTTCCAATATGCCCCTCTGGTTCACTTTTATTTAGCCAAAAACAGTCGCTTCACTACTTGTAGAGTTCCAGCAATTCTTTTCATACAACTCAGGTTGAATTCTCGGTGTTCAGAATGATTTGATAGTTATCTATCTAAATTCAAGGGCCTAGATGAAATGAGGTCCACTACTCATCCTTCATTTTGCCTCTCCTCCTTGCAATTTCAATTTCACGTGGTTATTCAATTGTCTCAGCACCACTTGTTAAAAGACTCTTGTTTCCTCAAATAATTTTGGTATCCTTTTAAAAACACAAGTAATAATATATGTGAGGGTTTGTTTCTAGGTTGTTCTATCCCATTGGTCTATATGTCTGTTTATATTCCAGAATTATATTGTTTAACAAATGTAGCATTGTAGTAAGTTTTGAAGTCAAGAAGTGTGATACCTCCATTTTTGTTCTTTTTCAAGATTGGTTATTTGAGGCCCTTCACAATTCTATTTGAATTTGAGGATTAGCTTATTCATTTCTTTGATTTTGTAAATAAATTTTACAAGGATTGTGATGAATATGTAGATTACTCTTGGTAGTACTGGCATCTTAAAAATTGTTGTCTTTCTATCCATTAACACAGGATGTCAGCACACTTATTTAGATATTCTTTGAATTATTTCAGCCATGTTTTGTAGTCTTGGGAACACAAGTCTTTCACCTCCTTGGTTAAGCTTATGTTATGTGTTTTATTCTTTTTCATGTTATAGTAAATGGTCATAGTGAGCATCCTTCAATATGCTTTTGAATTTTATTTATGAATATGTCATTGGGGATTTTTGCATCTATATTCATAAGGGATATTTGTCCATAATTTTCTTTTCTTGTGATCTCTTTATCTGTCTTTGGTGAAAGAATAAGGCTAATCTCATAGAATGATATGGGAAGTATTCTCTCTTCCTCAGTTTTGTGATAAAGCTTGAAAAGAATTGCTATTAAGTGTTATTCTTCCTTAAATGTTTAGCAGAATTCACCAGTAAAGCCATCTGGTCCAGGACTTTTATCTGTTGGTAAGGTTTTGTTGTTGTCCTTGCTGTTGTTGCTGTTGTTGTTATTTTTAATAACTTTTACAATCTCTTCACTTGCCATAGATCTGATAAAATTTTCTAGTTCTTCTTGAGTTAATTTAGGTAATTTGGGTGTTTCAAGGAATTTGCTTATTTCTTTTAGGTTATCTAAAGTGTTGGCACAAAATTGTTCATGGCATTGCCTGTAACCCTTTTTATCTTTGTAAGGTTGGTGGTAATGTCCCACTTTCATTTCTGATTTAAGATGTTTGTCTTCACTCTTTTTTGTTCTATTTCAGTCTATAAATGTTTGCAAGCTTTGTTATCCTTTTCAAAATACCAATTTTTGGTTTCATTGATTTTTCTTTATTATTTTTTATATTCTCTCGTTTATGCTCTAATCTTCATTAGTTCCTTTCTTCTGCCGGCTTTGGGTTTAATTTGCTTTTCTTTTTCTCCTTCCTTCGGGTGTAAGCCTGTATTATTGATTTGAGATTTTTTTTTACTGTGTGCATTTACAGCAATAAATTTCCCTCTGAGCACTGCTTTCACTGAATTCTGTAAGTTTCTGCATGTTGTGATTTTGTTTTTCTTCTCCTCGAGATATTGTAATTTTCCCTTGTGATTTCTTTTTTGATCCATTTATTATTCATAAATGTGTTGTTTAATTTCTACATTTTTGTGATTTTTTTAGTTTTCTTTATGTTACCTATATTTTTCTTTTTTTAAAACTTTATTATGTTATGTTAGTCACCATATAATACATCATTAGTTTTTGATGTGGTGATCCACAATCCATTGTTTTCATATAACACCCAGTGAACCATGCAGTATGTGCCCTCCTTAATACCCATCACCAGGCTAACCCATTCCCCCTCCCCCTCCCCTCTAAAACCTTGTTTGTTTCTCAGAGTCCATAGTCTCCCATGGTTCATCTCTCCTTCTGAATTCCCTCCCTTCATTTTCCCTTCCTTCTCATAATGTCCTCCATGCTATTCCTTATGTTCCACATATAAGTGAAACCAGATGATAACTGACTTCTTCTGCTTGACTTATTTCACTTAACATAATCTCCTCCAGTCCCATCCATGTTGATGTAAAACTTCGGTATTCATCCTTTCTGATGGCTGAGTAATATTCCATTGTATATATGGACCACATCTTCTTTATCCATTCATCTGCTGAAGGGCATCTTGGCTCTTTCCACAGTTTGGCTATTGCAGACATTGCTGCTATGAACATTGGGGTGCATATGGCCCTTCTTTTCACTACATCTGTGTCTTGGGGTAAATAACCAAGAGTGCAATTACTGGGTCATAGGGTAGCTCTATTTTTAAATATTTGAGGCACCTCCACACTGTTTTCCAAAGTGGCTGTACCAACTTGCATTCCCACCAACAGTGTAAGAGGATTCGCCATTCTCCAAAACCTCTACAACATTTGTTGTTTTTTGCCTTGTCAATTTTTGCCACTCTAACTGGTGTAAGGTGGCATCTCAATGTGGTTTTGATTTGAATTTCCCTGATGGCTAATGATGATGAACATGTTTTCATGTCTCTGTTAGCTATTTGTAAGTCTTTTTTGGAGAAGTATCTGTTCATGTGTTCTGTCCATTTTTTGACTTATTTGTTTTTTGGGTGTTGAGTTTGAGAAGTTCTTTACAGACCTTGGATATCAGCCTTTGTCTGTAGTGTCATTTGCAAATATCTTCTCCCATTCTGTGGGTTGCCTCTTTGTTTTGTTGATGTTTCCTTTGCTGTGCAGAAGCTTTTTATCTTGATGAAGTCCCAAAAGTTCATTTTTGCTTTTGTTTCACTAGCCTTTGGAGATGTATCTTGAAAGAAGTTGCTGTGGCCGATGTTGAAGAGGTTACTGCCTATGTTCTCCTCTAGGATTTTGATGGATTCCTGTCTCACATTGAGGTCTCGCATACATTTTGAGTGTATCTTTGTGTATGGTGTTAGAGAATGGTCGAGTTTCATTCTTCTGTATATAGCAGTCCAATTTTCCCAACACCATTTATTGAAGAGACTGTCCTTTGTCTGTGGTGTATTTTTTCCTGCTTTGTCCTAGAATATTTGACCATTAAGATGAGAGTCCATATTTGGGCTCTCTATTCTGTTCCATTTGTCTATATATCTGTTTTTGTGCCAGTACCATGTAGTATTGGTGATCACAACTTTGTAATATTGCTTGAAGTCAGGCAACGTGATGCCCCCAGTTTTGTTTTTCACCATTTCCTTGGTGATTCGGCGTCTTTTCTAATTCCATACAAATTTTAGGATTGTTTATTACAGGACTTTGAAAAATGTCGTTGGAATTTTGATTGGGATGGTGTTGAAGACATACATTGTTCTGGGCAGCACAGATACTTTAACAATGTTTATTCTTCCAATCCAGGAGCATGGAATGTTCTATCTTTTTGTGTCTTCTTCCATTTCTTTCATGAGTGTTCTGCAGTTCCTAGAATATAGACCCTTTACCTCTTTAGGTTTATTCCTAGGTATCTTATGGTTTTTGGTCCTATTTTAAGTGGAATCGTTTCTCTAATTTCTCTTTCTACAGTTGTGTTGTTAGTGTATAAGAAAGCAACTGATTTCTGTGCATTGATTTCGTATCCTGCCACATTACTGAATTGCTGTATGAATTCTAGTATTTTGGGTGTGGAATCTTTTGGATTTTCACATAAAGAATCATGTCATCTGTGAAGAGAGACAGTTTGACTTCTTTGTCAATTTGAATACTTTAATTTCTTTTTGTTGTCTGATTGCTGTTGCTAGGATTTCTAGTACTATGCTAAACAATAGTGGCGAGAGTGGGCATCTTAAGGGAAACACTCTCATTTTTTCCCATTGAAGATATTCACTGTAGGATTTTCATAGATGGATTTTATGAACTTGAGGAATGTTCCCTCTATCCCTATACTCTGAAGAGTTTTAATCAGGAAAGGATGTTGTATTTTGTCAAATGCTTTTTCTGCATCAGTTGGGAGGACCATATGGTTCTTCTCCCTCCTCTTATTAAGGCATTCTATCACATTGATTGATTTGAGAATGTTGAACCAAACTTGCATCCCGGGGATAAATCCCACTTGGTCTTGGTGGATGATCCTTTTCATGCATTGTTGGATCCTATTAGCTAGGATTTTTTTGAGAATTTTGGGATCCATATTCATCAGGGATATCGGTCTGAAATTCTCCTTTTTGATGGAGTCTTTGCCTGGTTTGGGGATTAAGGTAATGCTGGCCTCATAGAATGAGTTTGGAAGTTTTCCTTCTGTTTCTGTTTTTGGAAACAGCTTCAGTAGAATAGGTATTATTTCTTTTTTGAATGTTTGGTAGAATTCCTTAGGGAATCCATCAGGCCCTGGACTCTTCTTTTTTGGGAGGTTTTTGATCACTTCTTCAATCTAGTTACTGGTTATTGGCCTATTCAGGTTGTCAATTTCCTCCTGTTTTAGTCTTGGTAGTTTATAAGTATCCAGGAAGGCATCCGTTTCTTCCAGGTTTCTTAATTTATTGGCATATAGTTGTAGTTAATAATTTCTAAACATTCTGTTTCCTTGGTGTTAGTCGTGATCTCTACTCTTTCATTCATAATTTTATTAATTTGGGTCCTTTCTCTTTTCTTTTGGATAAGTCTGGGCAGTGATTTACCGATTTTATTAATTCTTTCAAAGAACAAGCTTCTAGTTTTGTTGATCTTTTGTACTGTGTTTCTGGTTTCTAATTCATTGATCTCTCCTCTAATCTTAATTATTTCTCTTCTAATGTGTCACTTAGGCTTCATTTGTTGTTCTTTCTCCAGTTAAGATGTAAAGTTGCCTTGTGTATTCAGGATTTTTCTGGGGTTTTTTTAGTGAGGATTGGATGGCTATGCACTTCTCCGTTAGGATTGCCTTTGCAGTATCCCATAGGATTTGGACCGATGTGTTTTTGTTCTCATTGCTTTCCATGAATTGTTTAAGTTCTTCTTTGATTTCCTGGTTGACCCAAACATTCTTGATCAGAGTGGTCTTTAGCTTCCAAGTGTTTGAATTTCCTCCAAAAATTTCTTGTGATTGAGTTCCAGTTTTAAAACATTGTGGTCTGAGCATATGCAGGGAATAATCTCAATCTTTTGGTATTGGTTGAGACCTGATTTGTGACCGAGTATGTGGTCTATTCTGAAGAAAGTTCCACGTGCACGTGAAAATGAGTATTCTGTTGTTTTAGGGTGGAATATTCTGTATATACCAATGTGGTCCACCTGGTCCACTGTGTCATTCAAAGCTCTTGTTTTTTGTTGATTTTCTGTTTAGGTGATCTCTCTGTTGCTGAGAGTGGAGTATTGAGGTCTCCTACAATTAATGTATGGTCATAAATATGACTCTTTATTTTGGTTAACAGTTGGCTTATGTACATGGTTGCTCCCATGTTGGGGCCGTAGATATTACAATTGTTAGATTTTCTTGTTGGATAGACACTTTAAGAATGATATAGTGTCCTTCTGTGTCTCTAACTACAGTCTTTATATTTAAAATCTAATTTGTCTGATATAAGAATCGCTCCACCAGGTTTCTTTTGAGGTTCATTGGCATGGAAGATAGATCTAAATCCCTTTACTTTCAGTCTGGATGTATCTTTAGGTTCAAAATGAATCTCTTGTAGACAGCATATGAATGGGTCCTGTCTTTTTAACCAATCTCCAACCCTGTGCCTTTTTTGGGGAGCATTTAGGCCATTCATATTGAGAGTGATTATTGAAAGATATGAATTTATCGTCATCATGTTGCCAGTGAAGTCCTTGTTTCTATAGATTCTCTCTGTAAATTTCTGTTCTATATCACTCTTGGGGTCTTTCTCCTTTTATAGAACACCCCTTAATATTTCTTGCAGTGCTGCCTTAGTGGTCACATATTCTTTCAGTTTCTGCCAGTCTTGGAAGCTCTGAATCTCTCCATCCATTTTAAATGACAGCCTTGCCAGATAAAGTATTCTTGTCTGCATGTTCTTCTTGTTTAGTACCCTTAATATGTTTTGCCAGCCCTTTCTGGCTTGCCAGGTCTCTGTGGATAGGTCTGACATTATTCTGATGTTCCTCCTTATGTACATAAGGAATCTCTTCCCCCTTATTGCCCTTAAGATGGTTTCCTTGTTTCCAAGATTTGCAAGTTTTACTATTACATGTTGGGGCGTTGGCCTGTCTTCCTTGATCTTGGCAGGGGTCCTCTCTGTCTCTAGGACATGAATGTTTGTTTCATTCCCTCATTAGGGAAGTTCTCAACTATGATTTGCTCAAATATATCTTCTATTCCTCCCTCTCTGTCCACCCCTTCAGGGATGCCAATAATTCTGACATTGGAACGTTTCATGGTTTCACTTACTTCTCTGATTCTGCTTTCATGGATTTTGAGTTGTTTCTCCCTGGCCTCCTCTTTTTCCTTCTTTTCTATCAATTGGTTTTCTAGATCATTAATTTGTTCTTCTGCCTCACTTACCCTAGCTGTTAGATTATCTAGATTAGATTGGATCCCACTGATAGCATTTTTACGTTCTGCCCTTTCAGCTTTCATTTCTTTTTTTTTAAGATTTTATTTATTTATTTGAGAGAGAGAATGAGATAGAGAGAGAGAGCATGAGAGGGGGGAGGGTTAGAGGGAGAAGCAGACTCCCTGCTGAGCTGGGAGTCTGATGCGGGACTCGATCCCAGGACTCCAGGATCATGACCTGAGCCGAAGGCAGTCGCTTAACCAACTGAGCCACCCAGGCGCCCTCAGCTTTCATTTCTGCCCTTAGAGACTCTATGTTGCCATTAATCGATTTCTCCATTCTAGCTCTTGTCTTTATAACTGCTACCCTGTCATCCATTTCTGACATCTTGGTTATATCTGTGGCAGAAGTCACAGTCTCTGAGTCTTTCCTACTTTGGGGTTTCCTCCTCCTAGTCATTCTGTTGAGGGGTGGTTGAGGGAATGTACAGAGTCCAAATTATTGACCACAACCCAAGCAAGATGCACCTGTTTTATAGGGACCTTAGGGTTGTTGACCTCCTAATTTTCCAGCCTGTCTTCTGGGGAAGGGGCCTGCCACACTATTACTCAGGCAACCCTGTTTGGGCAGAGCTGCCCTGCTCCCTGTGTTGGGGAGATGGGCCAGTGAAAACGGGTTTTGGGGGGCTTTTGTTCTCTGGTGGCTTTCCCTGGCAGCTTTCTGCATCTCTTCAGAGAGTCAGAGCAGAAGAGATTGTTTCCAACACTCTGCGTAGAGCAGAGAAATTGCAGTCTGTTCTTCATTGAGCTCTTCAAGCCACACTATCTCCATTTCTGTCTGTGCTGCTATAAACTGCAGCATCCTGAGTTGTGCGCCCCTCAACAGCGCTCCCAGTCCTCACCTCCAGGTCGGGGGATGGGGGCAGGTCTCTGCCCTTTGTGCTTCTAAAACCACCAGCTACCCCCAATTCACATGCGTGACCCCACTGCTCCAGGTTTCAGTCTGGGGAGCTGCCCTGAAGTCCTTCCCTGCTGCTACAGGTCTGCAAGTCTGTGCCCTGTCCCCATGCAGGAGGCTAACACTCACTGGTGGTATAGTATCCCCATGGCTCCGTCCCCCTTCCAATATCTGCCCACGGAATCAAGGCTCCCTGCTTCATACCTCAAAACCAACCATCTGCGATATTTGTTTGTAGAGATCCAGATCTATCTTCTTACATCTCAGGCTGATTTCATGGGTGTCAGAGTGGTCTGGCAGATATCCAGCTCAATTCAGGGAAGCAATTGGAATAGGGTCCCTCACACCTCTGTCATCTTTTCTTACTCCTCCATTTTAAATGTATTTTTGTGTATGGTATATGTAATTAGTCCAGTTTCATTCTTTTACATTTTGCTATCCAGTTTTCACAACACCATTTGTTGAAAAGACTGTCCTTTTCCTCCTGGATATACTTCACTGCTTTGTCAGAGATTAATTGACCACACAGTTGTCGGTTCATTTCTGCTTTTTTATTCAAATCCATCGATCTATGTATCTATTTCTGTGCCAGTACCATACTGTTTTGTTTACTACAGCTTTGTAATACAACTTAATGTCTGCAATTGTGATGTTTCTAGCTTTGTTTTTCCTTTTCAAGATTGCTTTGGCTATTTGGGTTCTTTTGTGATTCCATACATGTTTTAGGATTGTTTGTTCTATCTCTGTGAAAACTGTTGTTGGCACTTGATATGGATTGACTTGGGTAGTATAGACATTTTCGTAATGTTTTTTTCTTCCTATCCATGAGCAAGGAATGTCTTTCCATTTCTTTGCATCATCTTGAATTTCTTTCATTAGTTGTTTTTTTTTTTTTATATACTTTTCAGAATACAGTTCTTTCACCTCTTTGGTAAGTTTTATTTCTACATAACTTATGGGTTTTGGTGTAATTGTAAATGAGATTGATTCCTTAATTTCTCTTTCTGCTGCTTCATTATTGGTGTATAGAAGTATGACAAATTTCTGTACATTGATTTGGTACCCTGTTATTTTACCGAATTAATTTATCACTTCAAAGCAGGTTTTTGGTGGACTCTTTTGGGTTTTCTAAACAGAGTATCATGTCATCTGCAAATAATGGATACTTTACTTCTTCCTTACTGATTTGGATGCCTTTTATTTCTTTTTGTTGTATAATTTATGTCTCTAGGACTTCAAGTAGTATGTTAAATAAAAGTGGTGAAAGTGGGCATGTCTGTCTTGTTCCTGACCTTAGAGGAAAAGCTCTTGTTTTTTCCCCATTGAGGATGATATTAGCTGTGGGCTTTTCATATATAGTCTTTCTTATGTTCAGGGGTGATCTCTCTAAACCTACTTTGTTGAGGGTTTCTTACCATGAATGGATGTTTTAAGCTGTCCAATGCTTTCTCTACAACCATTGGAATAATCATTTGTTTCTTATCCTTTTTTTTTTATTAATGTGGTATATCATGTTGATTGATTTGCAAATATTGAACCAAACATGCAACTCAGGAATAAAACCCTCTTGATCATGGTGAATGATTTTTTTAATGTATTCTTGAATTAGGTTTGCTATTATTTTTTTCCAATTTTTATTGTTATGTTAATCACCATACATAACATTAGTTTTTGATGCAGTGTACCATGATTCATTGTTTGTGCATAACACCCAGTGCTCCATGCAGAATGTGCCCTCCTTAATACCCATCAACAGGCTAACCCATCCCCCAACCCTCCTCCCCTCTAGAAACCTCAGTTTGTTTTTCAGCATCCATCATCTCTCATGGTTCGTCTCCCCCTCCGATTTACTCCCCTTCATTCTTCCCCTCCTGATATCTTCTTTTTTTTCTTCACATATATTGCCTTATTTGTTTGAGAAGTACAGATCTGTGATTCAACAGTCTTAAACAATTCACAGCGCTCACCATAGCACATACCTTCCCTAATGTCTATCACCCAGCCACCCCATCCCTCCCACCCCCACCACTCCAGCAACCCTCAGTTTGTTTCCTGAGATTAAGAATTCCTCATACCAGTGAGGTCATATGATACATGTCTTTCTCTGATTGACTTATTTCACTCAGCATAACACCCTCCAGTTCCATCCACGTCATTGCAAATGGCAAGATCTCATTCATTTGATGGCTGCATAATATTCCATTGTGTATATATACCACTTCTTCTTTATCCATTCATCTGTCGATGGACATCTTGGCTCTTTCCACAGTTTGGCTATTGTGGACATTGCCGCTATAAACATTGGGGTGCACGTACCCCTTCAGATCCCTACATTTGTATCTTTGGGGTAAATACCCAGTAGTGCAATTGCTGGATCTTATAGTAGCTCTATTTTCAACTGTTTGAGGAACCTCCATACTGTTTTCCAGATTGGTTGCACCAGCTTGCATTCCCACCAACAGTGTAGGAGGGTTCCCCTTTCTCCACATCTCCGCCAACATCTGTCGTTTCCTGACTTGTTAATTTTAGCCATTCTGACTGGTGTAAGGTGGTATCTCATTGAGGTTTTGATTTGGATTTCCCTGATGCCGAGCGATGTTGAGCACTTTTTCATGTGTCTGTTGGCCATTTGGATGTCTTCTTTGGAAAAATGTCTGTTCAGGTCTTCTCCCCATTTCTTGATTGGATTATTTGTTCCTTGGTTGTTTAGTTTGATAAGTTCTTTATAGATTTTGGATACTAGCCCTTTATCTGATATGTCATTTGCAAATATTTTCTCCCATTCTCTCGGTTGTCTTTTGGTTTTGTGGACTGTTTCTTTTGCTGTGCAAAAGCTTTTTATCTTGATGAAATCCCAATAGTTCATTTTTGCCCTTGCTTCCCTTGCCTTTGGCGATGTTTCTAGGAAGAAGTTGCTGCGGCTGAGGTCAAAGAGGTTGCTACCTGTGTTCTCCTTTAGGATTTTGATGGACTCCTGTCTCACGTTTAGGTCTTTCAACCATTTGGAGTCTATTTTTGTGTGTGGTGTAAGGAAATGGCCCAGTTTCATTGTTCTGCATGTGGCTGTCCAATTTGCCCAACACCATTTGTTGAAGAGAATTTTTTCCATTGGACATTCTATCCTGCTATGTCAAAGATTAGTTGACCATAGAGTTGAGGGTCCATTTCTGGGCTCTCTACTCTGTTCCATTGATCTATGTGTCTGTTTTTGTGCCAGTACCATACTGTCTTGATGATGATGACAGCTTTGTAATTGAGCTGGAAGTCCGGAATTGTGATGCCTCCAGCTTTGCTTTTCTTTTTGACATTCCTCTGGCTATTCGGGGTCTCTTCTGGTTCCATACAAATTTTGGGATTATATGTTCCATTTCTTTGAAAAAAGTGGATGGTATTTTGATGGGGATTACATTGTGTATGAATGTGTAGATTGCTCTAGGTAGCATTGACATCTTCACAATGTTTGTTCTTCCAATCCATGAGCATGGAACGTTTTTCCATTTCTTTGTGTCTTCTTCAATTTCTTTCATGAGTATTTTATAGTATTCTGAGTACAGATCCTTTGCCTATTTGGTTAGATTTATTCCTAGGTATCTTATGGTTTTGGGTGCAGTTGTAAATGGGATCGACTCCTTGATTTGTTTCTCTTTTGTCTTGTTGATGGTGTATAGGAATGCCACTGATTCCTGTGCATTGATTTTATATCCTGCTACTTTACTGAATTCCTGTATGAGTTCTAGCAGTTTTGGGGTGGAATCTTTTGGGTTTTCCACATTCAGTATCATATCATCTGCAAAGAGTGAGAGTTTGACTTCCTCTTTGCCGATTTGGATGCCTTTGATTTCTTTTTGTTGTCTGATTGCTGTGGCGAGGACTTCTAATACTGTGCTGAATAGCGGTGGTGATAGTGGACATCCCTGCCGCATTCCTGACCTTAGGGGAAAATCTCTCAGCTTTTCCCCATTGAGAATGATATTCACTCTAGGTTTTTCATAGATGGTATTTATGATATTGAGATATGTACCCTCTATCCCTATACTCTGAAGAGTTTTGATCAAGAAAGGATGCTGTACTTTGTCAAATGCTTTTTCTGCATCTATTGAGAGGATCATATAACTCTTGTTCTTTCTTTTGTTAATATATTGTATTATGTTGATTGATTTGCGGATGTTGAAACAACCTTGCAGCCCAGCCCACTTGGTCATGGTGAATAATCCTTTGAATGTACTGTTGGATCCTATTGGCTAGTATTTTGGTGAGAATTTTTGCATCCATGTTCATCAAGGATATTGGTCTGTAATTCTCCTTTTTGATGGGGTCTTTGGTTTTTGGGATCAAGGTAATGGTGGCCTCATAAAATAAGTTTGGAAATTTTCCTTCCATTTCTATTTTTTTGATCAGTTTCAGGAGAATAGGTATTAATTCTTCTTGAAATGTTTGGTAGAATTCCCCTGGGAAGCCATCTGGCCCTGGGCTTTTGTTTCTTGGGAGATTTTTGATGACTGCTTCAATTTCCTTAGTGGTTATAGGTCTGTTCAGGTTTTCCATTTCTTCCTGGTTCAATTTGGGTCATTGATACATCTCTAGGAATGCACCCATTTCTTCCAGGTTATCTAATTTGCTGGCATAGAGTTGCTCATAATATGTTCTTATAATTGTTTGTATTTCTTTGGTGTTGGTTGTGATTTCTCCTCTTTCATTCATGATTTTGTTGATTTGCGTCATTTCTCTTTTCTTATTGATAAGTCTGGCCAGGGGTTTATCAATCTTGTTAATTCTTTCAAAGAACCAGCTCCTAGTTTCGTTGATCTGTTCTACTGTTGTTTTGGTTTCTATTTCATTGATTTCTGCTCTGATCTTTATTATTTCTTTTCTCCTGCTGGGTTTAGGCTTTATTTGCTGTTTTTTCTCTAGCTCCTTTAGGTGTAGGGTTAGGGTGTGTATTTGAGACCTTTCTTGTTTCTTGAGAAAGGTTTGTATTGCTATATACTTTCCTCTTAGGACTGCCTTTGCTGTATCCCAAAGATTTTGAACAGTTGTGTTTTCATTTTCATTGGTTTCCATGAATTTTTTTAATTCTTATTTAATTTCCTGGTTGACCCATTCATTCTTTAGTAGGATGCTCTTTAGCCTCCATATATTTGAGTTCTTTCCGACTTTCCTCTTGTGATTGAGTACTAGTTTCAAAGCATTGTGGTCTGAAAATATGCAGGGAATAATCCCAAACTTTTGGTACCAGTTGAGACCTGATTTGTGACCTAGGATGTGATCAATTCTGGGGAATGTTCTATGGGCACTAGAGAAGAATGTGTATTCTGTTGCTTTGGGATGGAATGTTCTGAATATGTTTGTGAAGTTCCTTTGGTCCAGTGTTTCATTTAAAGTCTTTATTTCCTTGTTGATTTTTTGCTTAGATGATCTGTCCATTTCAGTCAGGGGGTGTTAAAGTCCCCCACTATTATTGTATTGTTGTCAATGTGTTTCTTTGCTTTTGTTATTAATTGCCTTATATAATTGTCTGTTCCCATGTTAGGGGCATAGATATTTACAATTGTTAGATCTTCTTGTTGGATAGACCCTTTAAATAGGATATAGTGTCCTTCTTCATCTCTTATTACAGTCTTTGTTTTAAAATCTAATTTGTCATCAGACAAATTTACATTCAGGGTAACTATTGAAAGATATGAATTTAGTGCCATTGTATTGCCTGTACACTGACTGTGACTGTATATTGTGTGTGTTCCTTTCTGATCTATGCTGCTTTTAGGCTCTCTCTTTGCTTAGAGGACCCCTTTCAATATTTCTTGAAGGGCAGGTTTCGTGTTTGCAAATTCCTTTAGTTTTTGTTTGTCCTGGAAGCTTTTTATCTTTCTTTCTCTTTTCAATGACAGTCTAGCTTGATATAGTATTCTTGGCTGCATATTTTTCTCGTTTAGTCCTCTGAAGATATCATGCCAGTCCTTTCTGGCCTGCCAGGTCTCTGTGGGTAGGTCTGTTGCCAATCTAATGTTTCTACCATTGTAAGTTACATATCTCTTCTCCAGAGCTGCTTTCAGGATTTTCTCTTTGTCTCTGAGACTCGTAAGTTTTACTATTAGATGTCGGGTTGTTGACCTATTTTTATTGATTTTGAGAGGGGTTCTCTGTGCCTCCTGGATTTTTATGCCTGTTTCCTTCCCCAAAGTAGGGAAGTTCTCTGCTATAATTTGCTCCAATATACCTTCTGCCCCTCTCTCTCTTCTTCTTCTGGGATCCCAATTATTCTAATGTTGTTTTGTCTTATCATATCACTTATCTCTCGAATTCTGCCCTCGTGATCCTGTAGTTGTTTACCTCTCTTTTTCTCAGCCTCTTTATTTTCCATCATTTGGTCTTTTATATGGCTGATTCTCTCCTCTGCCTCATTTATCCTAGCAGTTAGTGCCCCCATTTTTGATTGCACCTCATGAATAGCCTTTTTGATTTCGATTTGGTTAGATTTTAGTTCTTTTATTTCTCCAGAAAGGGTGTCTCTAATAACTTCCACGCTTTTTTCAAGCCCAACTAGTATCTTTAAAGTCATGATTCTGAACTCTAGGTCTGACATTGTACTAATGTCCGTATTGAGTAGGTCCCTGGCAGACAGTAGGTAGTAACCTACTGGTTAGTAGTAGTAGAACAAGAGAAGAGTAGTAGGTAGTAACCTCTTGTTCTTTTTGCTGAGGTGATTTTTTTCGTCTTGTCATTTTGTCCAGAGGAGAATAGATGAATGAGAGAACAAAATGCTAACAGGTTAACAATGTCCCCAGCAAATATACTCTATACAAATCAGAAAAGACCTGAAACCAGGGGAAAAGAAACGGAAAGAAAGAAAAAAAAGAGAAAAAAAAGAAAAAGAAAAAGATCAAAACAAACAAAATCAGAATATGATCAAATATGATCAGACTAGTGTATAGATCAGTGCCACACACTAGATTTTTGGCGTATTTTGGTCTGTTAGAAGAAAGTGCCTCCTAATATTTTAAAGGAAGAAAGACATATATGTACAAAATAAGGGTTTATACAATGAAGGGATGGAAGATGACTGTAAAGATGAAAATTATAAAAGATTTTATAAAAGGAATTGATAAGAAGTTGTTTGAAAAAAGAAAGAAGATTAAAAAACAAGAAAAGAAAAAAAGAAAAGGGAGAGAATGTGATCAGGCAGGAGACTAGAACAAAGCCATACACTAGTGACTTAGGGTATATTTTGATCTTTTAGAAGAAATTGTATCTCAAAATTTTAAAGAGAGAACAATTTATATATATATATATA
>NW_027397128.1:653316-711936 GCF_003265705.2 Callorhinus ursinus
ACTTTGAAAAACTAATGAATCATGGTAAAAAAGCCATGAATTCTATGTGCAGTATTCCCCTAGTCTTGGAGTTCTCCTGTTCTCCTTGATCGGTAAACTTGATCTTGGCTTGCTGGCTCTTCGTGCTGATCTTCTGGGGGAGGGGCCTGTTGCCGTGGTTCCCAAATGTCCTTGCCGGAGGCGGAATTGCCCCGCCCTTGTCGGTCCGGCTAAGCAATCTGCTCAGGTTTGCTCTCTGATGCTTTTGTTCCCTCCAAGCTCTCGGTACAGCTTTGGAGGACCAGAGTGAAAATGGTGGCCTCCCAATCTCCACCTGGAGGAGCTGAGAACTCGGGGCCCCTCTCCTCAGTGCGCCCCCAGAGAAAAGCAGTCACTCCCATGTCCCCAGTCTCCCGCCGCACTCCATGCTC
The DNA here is from genome assembly GCF_003265705.2 of Callorhinus ursinus. Lineage (NCBI taxonomy): Eukaryota > Metazoa > Chordata > Mammalia > Carnivora > Otariidae > Callorhinus > Callorhinus ursinus. The sequence goes on from NW_027397128.1 coordinate 653,727, forward strand.
ACCTTGCCTGTGACTGAGTGTTTCTATCTCTGGCACCCGACCCCGTGTGGAGTCTCCAAACCTGGCAGATCCCTGCGGTGCACTCCCACGCCACTCCTCCCGGGGGAAGAAGGGGAGTTTCCCCAGCTCTGCTGCTTATTGGGTCCCTGCTGGAGGAGCAGTGGCCCGAATGGGCCACGGATCACAGTTTATGGCAACCCCAAGCTGAGAGCCCACGCCTCGGCTCCATCTCTGCAGCCAGCTTCCCTGCTCTGATACCTGGGAGCTCTGGCGCACTCAGGCACCCCCAGTCTTTCTGTGACCCCGAGGGTCCTGAGACCACACTGTCCCGTGAGGGTTCCACCTCCCGCTTAGCCACTGGAGTGACGTCCCTCAGCGGAGCCGACTTCTAAAAGTTCCGATTTTGTGCTCCGCTGCTCTATCACTTGCCAGAAGCGGCCGACGGAAGCCCCCTCCCCCGCCGTCTCTCCTCCCGAATATCGCCTCGGATTCACTTCTCCGCACGTCCTACCTTCCAGTTTTTGAAAAAAGAAAAAGAAAAAAGAAAAAGATCGTTTTTCTGTTCAGAGAGTTGTTGCTATTCTTCTCTTCGCTCTCCTGTTGAGTTTGTAGGTGTTCAGAACGGTTTGATCCCTATTCAGCTGAATTCCTGAGACCAAACGAAACCCGGGTCTCCTACTCCTCCGCCATCTTGCTCCGCCTCCCCTGTTCCCAGCCTTCCAACCAGGTTTGCTATTATTTTATGGAGAATTTTTGCATCTGCATTTATCAGAGACACTGGCTTGTAGTTCCCTTTTTGTGGTGCCTTTACCTGGTTTTCTATGATGGTAATGCTGGCCTCATTGAATGAATTTGGAAGTTTTCCTTCCTTTTCTAATTTTTGGAATATTTTGAAAAGAATAAGTATTAACTCTTCTTTAAATGTTTGGTAAAATTCTCCTGTGAAACCATCTGATCCTAGGCTTTTGTTTGTTGGAAATTTTTTGATTACTGATTCAATATATTTGCTAGTTATTGGCCTCTTCAAGTTTTCCATTTCTTCCTGTTTCAGTTTTGGTAATTTGTATGTTTCTAGGAATTTATGTATTTCTTCCAGATTTTCCAATTTGTTGTCACATAGTTTTTCATGATATTCTTAGAATTGTTTGTATTTCCATGGTATTGGTTGCCATTTCTCCTCTCTCATTTGTGATTTTATTTATTTGGGGCCTTTCTCTTTTCGTATTGATAAGTTTGGCTAGAGGCTTATCAATTTTATTATTTTTTTCAAAGAACCAGCTCTTGTTTCATTGATCTGTTCTACTCTCCTTTTTGTTTCTATATTATTTATTTCTGCTCTCATTGTTATTATTTCCTTTCTTCTGTTGGCTTTAGGCTTTGGTTGCTGTTTGTTTTTTTTTTCCTAGCTCCTATAGGTGTAAGGTTAGGTTGTTTATTTGAGATTTTTCTTGTTTCTTGAGGTCGGGCTGCGTGGCTATAGACTTCTCTGTTACAACTGCATTTGCTGTATCCCAAAGTTTTAGGACCATCGTGTTTTCTTTTATTTATTATTTATTTATTTTTACTTTTTAAATTTTTTTAAATTTAAATTCAATTAGCCAAGATATAGTACATTATTAGTTTTTGGTACAATGTTCAATGATTCATTAGTAGAATATAACACACAGTGCTCATCCCAACACATGCCCTCTTTAATTCCAGGCACCCAGTTACATCATCCCTCCCCCACCTCCCTTTCTGCAACCCTTAGTTTGTTTCCTAGATTCAAAAGTGTCATATGGTTTGTCTCCTTCTCTGATTTCTTCCCATTCAATTTTCCCTCCCTTCCTGTATTGTCCTCTGCACTATTCCTTATGTTCCACATATGAGTGAAACCATATGATAATTATCTTTCTCTGCTTGACTTATTTCACTTAGCATGATCCCCTCCAGTTCCATCCATGTTGATGTAAATGGTAGATATCTGTCCTTTCTGATGGCTGAATAATATCCCATTGTATATATGAACCACATCCTGTTTATCCATTCATCTGTTGAAGGACATCTCTGTTTCTTCTGTAGTTGGCTATTGTGGACATTGCTGCTATGAGCATTGGGGTGCATGTGCCCCTTCTTTTCACTAATCTGTATCTTTGCGGTAAATACCCAGTAGTACAATTGCTGTATTCTGTTGTTTAAGATGGAATGTTCTGTATATATCTGTGAAGTCCATCTGGTCCAGTGTGTCATTTAAAACCCTTGTTTCCTTGTTGATCTTCTGCTTAGATGACCTGTCCATTGCTGTTTGTGGGGTGTTAACCTCTCCTACTATGATTGTATTATTATCAATGTGTTTCTTTAATTCTGTTATTAATTGCTTTATATAATTGGCTGCTCCCACGTTGGGGGTATAGATATTTATAATTGTTATATCTTCTTGTTGGATCGACCCTTTAAGTATGACACAGTGTCCCTCTACATCTCTTACTACAGTCTTTGGTTGAAAATCTAATTTGTTTGATATGAGGATTGCTACCCCAGCTTTCTGTTGAAGTTCGTTAGTGTCGTAAATGGTTTTCCATCCCTTCACTTTCAATCTGGAAGAGTCTTTAGGTTCAACATGAGTGTCTTACAGACAGCATATGGATGAGTACTGCTTTTTTATCCAATCTTATACTCTGTGTCTTTTTATTGGAGCATTCAGTCCATTTACATTTAGAGTAACTACTGAAAGATATTAATTTAGTGCCATTATATTGCCTGTAAAGTCCCTGTTTCTGTAGATTGTATCTGTTTCTTTCTGGTCTATCTTACTCTTGGGGTCTCCCTTCACTTACAGAATTCCCCTTAATATCTCTTTCAGTGGTGTCTTGGTGGTCACATATTCTTTCAGTTTCTGTCTTCTGAAAACTCTTTATCTCTCTTTCCATTCTGAATGATAGCCTTGCTGGATAAAGGATTCTTGGCTGCATGTTGTTCTCATTTACTACCCTGAATATATCATGCCAGCCCTTTCTGGCCTGCCAGGTTTCTGTGGACAGGTCTGATATTATTATGATGTTCCTCCCTCTGTATATAAGAAATCTCTTCCCCCTAGCTGCTCGCAGGATAGCTTCCTTGGCTTTAAGAATTGCAACCCTCACTATTATATGTCAGGGTGTTGATCTATTTTTATTGATTTTTGGAGGGGTCTTCTTCTGCCTCTTGGGCATGAATGTTTATTTCCTTCCCCGGGAGAAGTTCTCAACCATGATTCACTCAAATATACCTTCAAGCCCTCTCTCTCCCTCTCCAACCCCTCTTGGATCCTGATGATCCTGATATTTTTTCTTTTCACTGGGTCATTAAATTCTGTATGTATCTCTTCATATGCTATGAGTTGTTTTTTCTGTCTTTTCTTCAATTTCCTTCCTTTCCATCAGCCTGTCTTCTAGATCACTTATTCTCTCTTCTGCCTCGTTGACCCTAGCTGTTAGAGCATCCAGTTTAGAATGCATCTCATTCATATCATTTTTAAGTTTGGCCTGATTAAATCTCATTTCTGTCCTTAGAGATTCTCTATTGTGACTTATGCTTTTTTCAAGTCTAGCTATCCTGAATTCTGTCTGACATCTTACTTATATCCATATTGATTAGCTCTGTGGCAGAGAATACTGCCTGTTTTGTTTTGTTGTTGTTGTTTGTTTTTGCAAGTTCTTCCTTCTAATCATTCTTGAGAACCATGGGTGGGTGAATGAACAGAGTCCGAAATATCAAACACGACCCAAGCAAGATGCATCCTGGAGCTCAATATACTGTTTTCCCCTGGCATTGGAGTTTTACCATCTTGTGGGATCCATAGGCTTGTCATCCACCTGTTCCTCCAGTCTGTCTTCTGGGGGAGGGGCCTGCCATGTTGTTTCTCAGGTATCCCTGCCTGGGTGGAGTTGTCCTAACCCCTGTCAGGGAGATGGGCTCAGTGTAAACTGGTCTTCTGTGTGGCTTTTTTTTTTCCCCTGGAGGCTTTACGTACCTCTTCAGAGTATCAGAGCAAAAATGGCCATGCCCAAACCTCTGGCCCAGAACAGAAAGATCACAATGTGCCCTCTTTAATAAACCTTCCCGGACAAACAGTCTCTACTTCTGTATGTGCCAAAAACTGCAGCCTTCTTTGGTGGGTGCCTACGCAACTCTTTCAGAGGTAGTCCCAGGAGTCCTGGAGTGCCCCTGCCCTTTGTGAATCTAAAACCACAAGCGGCAGTGGGCTCGTGTGTGCACCTGAAAGCTGCTGGATCCTGTCTGGCTTCTACCCTAATGTTCTTTCTGGGCTACTACAACCCTGAGAGCTTTTGCCCAGTCATAAGTGCAGGTTCCAGTCCTTTTCAGGCTGCTCAGGAAAAGAGTGCTCACCAACAAGCCTGGATCATGGTTTATGGTGACCAGAGCTGGGAGCCCCCTCCTGGGCTCACTGACCATAACCTGTTTCCCGGTTCCACTGTTCAGACACTCTACTGGTTCAGGCACCCCCATTTGCTCTGTGACTCCTCAGATCCCGAGACCACAATGTCCCACCTAGAATTCTGCCTTTTCATTTCCAGAGCCCCTTTCAGAGAAGGATGTCTCTCATTAGAGCAGATTTCTGAGGGTTCTGATCTTGCATTCCAATGTTACATCACATTCCAAGAGCCAGCTTATGGAGGCTCCCTCTCCTTTCTGTTTATCTTCCGATATCTCCCCTCAGATTCACAACTCTGCATATCCTACTTTGCAAAAAAGCAGTTGCTTTTATGCTTGTAGAGATCCATTCTTACATCTCAGGCTGATTTTTTGGGTGCTCAAAATGGTTTGATAGATAGCCATCTAAATTCCGGGGACCAGTTGAAATGGGGTCCCCTACTCCTCTGTCATATTCTGCTTTTTTATTTTAATTCAATTAGCCAACTTATATTCCATTGTATATGTATACCACATCTTCTTTATCCATTCATCTGTCAAAGGACATCTCCGCTCTTTCCACAGTTTGGCTATTGTGGACATGGCTGTTATGAACATTGGGGTCCAGGTGCCCCTTCGGGTCACTACTTTTGTATCTTTGTGGTAAATACCTAGTAATGCAGTTGCTCAGTCATAGGGTAGCTCTATTTTTAACAACTTGAGTAACCTCCATACTGTTTTCCAGAGTGGCTGTACCAGCTTGCATTCCCACCAACAGTGTAAAAGTTTTCCCCTTTCTCCACATCCTCACCAACATTTGTTGTTTCCTGTCTTGTTAATTTTAGCCATTCTGACTGGATCCAGTCAAGAAATGGGCAGAAGACATGGACCATCATGTTTTCACTTTGTTTTGTTTCCATATACTTTTAAAATTTCTTCAGTTTCCTGTTTTTTTAATAGAAGCAATGTCCATGATAGCCAAACTATGGAAAGAGCCCAGATATCCATCAACGGATGAATGGATAAAGATGTGGGGTGTGTGTGTGTGTGTGTGTGTGTGTGTGTGTGTGTGTGTAGGAATATTACTCAGCCATGAAAAAGAATGAAATCTTCCCATCTGCAACCTCGTGGATGGAACAGAGAAAGATAAATACCATATGATTTTATTCATATGTAGAATTTAAGAAGCAAAATAGGTGGTCATAGGGGAAGGGATGGAAAAATAAAATAAGATGGAATCAGAGAGGGAGACAAACCGTGAGAGACTCTTGAATATAGGAAACAAACAGGATTGCTGGAGGAGAGGTGGGTGGTGGAATGGGGTAACTGGGTGATGTGAATTAATGAGGTCACTTGATGTAATGAACACTGGGTGTTATATGTAACTGATGAATCACTGAACTCTACTTCTGAAACCAATAATACACTATATGTTAATTAACTGATTTTAAATAAAATTAAAATTTTTAAAAGAATTGAAAAATTAAAACAACTGAAAATATAATACTGAAAGAGTAAAGAATCAAAAAAGCACAAATGCTGTATACTGTGTTCCCCAAGAGCTGAAGTTTCTATCCCTCTATGATCAGTAAACTTGGTGTAAGCTAGTTGTTTGTGCTAATCTTTTGTGGAGTGGCCTGTTCCACTGATTCTCAGGTGCCCTTGCCCTAGTGGAAATGTGCCTCCCTTGCCAGGAGGCCGGGCTCATTATAAGAGGCTCCTGATTTGACTATGTGGTGCTGTTTTGCTCCCTGAAAGCTTTCAGCACCAATAGGCAGGATGAAAATGGTGGTTCCCTGCCCTCTAGCCCTGGATCTGAATGTTTGCCTCCTCTACTCTTCACTGAGCCCTCACAGAAAAACACTCTTATCTCCCTCCACTCTCGTTTCCATTGGAACTCCATGTTCACCATGCCTGTGACTGAGCATTTTTATCTCAGGCACATGACTCTGATTCAATACTCCAAATTTTTTGGACTCCTGTGGCATGGACCTGTGCTGTTCCTCCTGGGGGAGGAAGGGGGGATCTCACCATGCTTCTGCCTTTTGCTGGACCCCTGACAGGAAAGTGGTCACATGGCCATGCAGGGGTTCACAGTTTATGGCAACACAGGGCAGAAAGTGGGCACCTAGACTCACAGTTTTTTTTAAAGATTTTATTTATTTATTCATGAGAGACAGAGAGAGAGAGGGAGAGAGGCAGAGGGAGAAGCAGGCTTCCAGGGAGCAGGGAGCCCGATGCAGGACTCGATCCCAGGACCCTGGGATCATGACCTGAGCTGAAGGCAGACGCTTAACCATCTGAGCCACCCAGGCACCCTAGACTCACTGTTTTCAGGTGCCACCTACCCCCACTCCCATGCCTGAGAACTCTGCAGCACTAAGGCACGCCCATTCTTGAGACCCTGGGAATCCTGTCACATGCTGTCCCACCTAGGATTCTGCCCTGCTTCTTCACCTGACCACCTACTGTAGCAGACTTCTAAAAATTCCAATTTTGTGCTCTGCTGCTTATAATATTTTGCAATAGCCTCCTTAAGCAGACTCCCTCCCCTCGGCCATATCTTCTAATATATCACCCCAGATTCACATCTCTGTACCTCTTACCTTCCAAAAAGTGGTTGCTTTTCTATTTGTAGAATTGCAACATTTTTTTCCCTCAAATCTCTGATTAATTTTGCAGGTGTTCAGAATGATTTGATAACTATCTAGCTGTATTCAAGGAACCAGACAAACTTATGGTCCCCCACTCCTTTGCCATCTTAACTCCCTTCTCCCAGTTTTAGTTTATTTTTGCGTACACTGTAAGAAATTGGTCCAGTTTCACTCTTTTGCAAAAGAATGAATCCAGGTTTCCCAACACCCTTTGTTGAAGAGACTGTTTTTTTCCCATTGCATATTTTTGCCTACTTTGTCAACGATTGACCATGTTATCATGGGTTTATTTCTCGCTTTCTATTCTGTTCCATTGATCTATTTTTTTTGTGCCAGTACCATACTGTTTTGATTAATACCACTTTGTAATATAACTTGAAACCTAGAATTGAGATACCTCCAATTTTGTTTTCTTTTTCAAGATTTCCTTGGTGATTCTTGTGCGTCCATACAAATTTTAGCATTGTTTGTTCTAGTTCTATGGAAAATGCTATTGGTATCTTGATAAGGATAGCATTAAATCTGTAGATTGCTTTGGGTAGTATAGACATGTTAACAATATTTGGCTTTCCAAGCCATTAGCCTGGAATGTCTTTCCATTTGTGTCATCTTTAATACCTTTCATCAATGTACCACAGTTTTCAAAGTACAGTTCTTTCACCACTTGAGATAAGTTTATTCCTAGATGTTTTATTATTTTTGTTGCAATCTTAAATGAGATTTTTAAAAATTTCTATTTCTGGAGCTAGATTATTAGTGTATCAAAATATGATGGATTTCTGTACATTGATTTTGTATCCTGTGATTTTACTGAATTCATTTATCAGTTCTAGCAGGTTTTTTTTGGGGGGGGGTGGAGTCCTCAGTGTTTTCTACATATAGTATCATGTCATCTGCAAATGATAAAAGTTTTACTTCTTCCTTACCTATTAGGATGACTTTTATTTCTTTTTGTTTTATAATTGCTGTGGCTAGGATTTCCAGTATTGTGTTGAATAAAAGTGGTGAAAGTTGACTTCCTTATCTTGTTCCTGAACTTAGGGGAAAAGCTCTCAGTTTTTCACCACTGAGGATGATGTTCACTGTGGACTTTTCATATATGGCCTTCATTATGTTGAGATATGTTCCCTCTAAACTTATTTTGTTGAAGGTTTTTAATCATGAAAAGATGCTGTACTTTGTCAAATGATTTTTCTGCATCTATTGAAAGAATCATATGGTTTTTATTCTTTGTCTTATGTGATGTATCACATTGAATGATTTGTGAATATTGAACCACCCTTGCATCCTGGGAATAAATCTCACTTTATTGTATTGAATTTTTTTAAATGTATTGTTGGATTCAGTTTCCTAATATTTTGTTGAGAATTTTTGCATCTATGTTCATTAGGGATATCCTGTAGTTTTCCTTTTTGTGGTGTCTTTATCTAGTTTTGGTATCAGAGTAATGTTGACCTCATAGAATGAATTTGGAAGTTTTCCTTCACCTTCTATTTTTTGGAAAAGTTTGAAAAGAATAGATATTAATTCTTCTTTAAATGTTTGATAGAACTCACCTGTGAAGCCATCTGGTCCTGGGCTTTTGTTTGTTGGGAGTTCTTTGATTACCAATTCAACACTTTGTTGGTAATATATCTGTTCAATTTTTTTATTTCTTCCTGAATCAGTTTTAGTAGGTATTTATATGAATTTATATGAATTTGTCCATTTTTTTCTAGGTTGTCCAGTTTATTGGCACATAATTTCTCAAAATATTCTCTTATGTTTCTTTGTACTTCTAAAGTGTCAGTTGCTATTTCTTCTCTTTCATTTTTGATTTTGTTCATTTGACTCCTCTCTCTTTTTATTGATGAATCTGGCTAGAGGTTTATCAATTTTATTAATTGTTTTTTAAAAAAAACAGCTCCTGGTTTCATTGATTTATTGTGGGTTTTTTTTGTTTGTTTGTTTGTTAATTTCCATGTTATTTATCTCTGCACTAATCTTTATTATTCCTTTTCTTCTGCTGTTTGGGGCTGTGTTTGTTTCACTTCTAATAGTTCCTTTAGGTGTGAGGTTTAGGTTGCTTATTTGAGATTTTTCTTGCTTCTTGCTGTATGCCTGTGTTGTTATAAAGTTCTCTCTTAGAACCTCTTTTACTGTATCCAAAAAGTTTTGGACCATTGCAGTTTTATTTTCATTTTTCTCCATTTTTGTTTTTTATTTCTTTTTTGATATTTTGTTGACTCATTCATTGTTCAGTAGCATATTAATTAACCTCCATGTATTTTTGCTCTTTCCAGATTTTCTCTTGTGGTTGATTTCTACTTTCCTTGTTTTGTGGTCACAAAAGATGCATGGTATAACTTCCATCTTTTTAATTTGTTGCGACTTGTTTTGTTACCTAATATGTGCTCTATTCTGGAAAATGTTCATCATGCACTTGAAAAGAATGTGTATTCTACTCTTTTAAGATGGAATGTTCTGAATAAATGCATTAAATAATCTGATCCAGTGTGTCATTCAAAGCTATTATCTCCTTGTTGATTTTCTGCTTAGATGATCTGTCCATTGATGTAAGGGGGGTGTTAAAGTCCATTACTGTTTTCATATTACTATGGATTAGTTACTTTATATTTGTTATTGTCTTATGTATTTGGGTGCTCCTGTGTTGGGTGCATAAATATTTACAATTGTTATAACTTCTTGTATTTTTCCTTTAATGATTGTATAGTGCCCTTCTTTGTCTTTTGTTACAGTCTATTTTATTTTATTTATTTTATTTTTTAATTTTATTTATTTATTTCAGAGAGAGAGAATGAGATATAGAAAGCACAAGAGGGCAGAGGGTCAGAGGGAGAAGCAGACTCCCCGCCAAACAGGGAGCCCGATGTGGGACTCGATCCCGGGACTCCAGGACCATGACCTGAGCCGAAGGCAGTCACTTAACCAACTGAGCCACCCAGGTGCCCTGTTACAGTCTATTTTAAAGTTTATTTTGTCTGGGTGCCTGAGTGGCTCAGTCAGTTGAGCTGAGCATCTGCCTTCTGTCTGATATAAGTAATGCTACCCTGGCTTTTTCACAGTCATTTTCATGATAATTTTTTCTCCATCCCCTCACTTTCAATGTGCATGTTTCTTTTCATCTGAAATAGTCTCTGGTAGGCAGTATATAGAAGGGGCTTTTTTTTTTCATCCATTTGATCACTCTATGGTTTTTTATTGGAGCATTTATCCCATTTACTTTCAAATTAATTATTAATAGGTATTTTCATTGCCATTTGTTGCTTTGTGGTTGTTTTGTAGATCTTCTCTGTTCCTTTCTTCCCTCGCTCTCTTCTTTCACCATAAGTTGGTTTTCTTTAGTGATATACTTAGATTCCTTTCTCTTTATTTTTTTGCATATCTATTACTGGCTTTTGATTTGTGGTTTCCATTAGGTTTGTGTATAACATCTTCTGCATATAGCAGACTATATTAAGTTGATGGTTGCTTATGTTTGAACCCATTCTTTTTTTTTAAAGATTTTATTTATTTATTTGACAGAGAGAGAGAGCACAAGCAGGGGGAATGGCAGAGGGAGAGGGAGAAGCAGGCTTCCCGCTGAGCAGGGAGCCCAATGCAGGGCTCGCTCCCAGGACTCTGGGATCATGACCTGAGCCAAAGGCAGATGCTTAACCGACTGAGCCACCCATGCACCCCTGAACCCATTCTTTACTCCTCTCACCCCCACGTTTTAAGTACATGGTGTCATATTTTACATCCTTTTATTTTGTGAGTCCCCTTACTGATTTTTACAGATATACTTATTTTTATTGCTTTTGTTCTTCCTACTTTCCTTACTCTTATTTATGGTCTTTCCTTTCCACTCAAAGAGTCCTCTTTAACATTTTTTAGGGCTGGTTTAGTGGTCATGAACTCTTTTAACTTTTGTTTGGGAAATTCCTTATTTATCCTTCTATTTTGAATGATACACTTATCCTCATTGGATAGAGTACTCTTGTCTTAAGATTTTTTTCCTTTCAGAACTTTGAGTATATCATGCCACTTTCTTCTGGCCTGCAAACTTTCTGTTAAAAAATCTGCTGATATGGGCTTTCCCTTACATGTAATTGTTTCCTTTTCTCTTGTTGCTTTTAAAATTCTGTATCACTATTTTTTGCCATTTTAATTATTATTCATCTTGGTTTTGACCTCCTTGAGTTCATTTGGTTGGAGGATCACTGTGCCACTTGAATCTGATTTTCTGTTTCCTTCTCCAGATATAGGAAGTTTTTAGTTATTATTTCTGCAAATAAACTATCTGCCCCCTTTTCTCTCTCTCTTCTGGGATTCCTATAATGTGAATGTTTTTATGCTTGATGGAATCACTGAGTCTATTCTCATTTTGCATATTTTTTCTTACTTGTCAGCTTGATTACTTTCCATTACCTGTCCTCAAGATCACTGATTCATTTTTCTCCTTTTTTTATTCTGCTATTTATTTCATCTATTTTATTTTTAATTTCATTTATTGTGTTCTTAATGTCTGATTGGTTCTTTTTTAAAATCTCTTTGTTAAGGGTCTCACTGATGCCCTCTACTGTTTTCTCATGTCTAGTGTGTATCTTTATGATCATTACTTTAAATTCTTTATCAGGCATATTACTTATCTCCATTCACTTAAGTTCTTGCTGTAATTTTTGTCCTGTTCTTTCATCTAGGATATATTCCTCTGTCTCCTCATTTTGTCTAACTCTCTGTGTACTTTTCTATGTGTTAGGAAAGTAAGCTACATCTCCTGCTCTAGAAAGTAGTGGGATGAGTGTGCACTCTTACAAGGTGGTGCTGGTCCTTTGCCAGAGGGAATGTGTCTCTGCTGCAGAGACTGGGGCTTGGTGGGTCCAATCTGCAATACTTGCCTGAGTAGGGCGCACAGTTTTAACAAAGTGTGCTTGGTCTCTGGGAGATGTCTGACCACTACCACTGTTGCTAGAAAAAGGGTACTGTCTGGAGATGAAATGTTGGCAAGATTTGTGTTGGTCTTCTGGGGAGTGGGATCTGCAGCATCAGGACTGAGGCAAGCCTGGCTTGGAGGGGGCTGGGTGTGGTGTAAGCAAGTTAAGTAGTGAATGCTGGCAAAACGCTGGTTTCCACAGATGGTGTGTGTTTATGCTGAGGGATATGGGATGGAAATGGCACCTGCCAGCTCCTTTGTTCCTGGAGAAGTCTCCCAGTAATCTCTGTCCCTCGGAGATACGCTCTATGATTAATAAATAACTCTCCCTCCCATATGCTTCAGACATTTTTCAAACTGTGCTTGTATACTGTATCTCTGTGGGCTTTTTGTTGCGCTGTCTCTTTAAGGGCTGGGACTGCTTCCTATCACCCTCCCAGCTCTCCCAGAGCTGAGTCTGCTGATTTTTAAAATTCCAAGCTATAAGTCCCACTGGTTGTTAGAGCTCTCAAAATTCAACATCTCTAGTTTTCAAAGTCAAATGCTATGGGGATTCATCTTCCATGTGTGGACTTCCCAGTGTGATAGTCCGTATCTCTTCTCTCTCTGCTGCCACAGCTCCTTTCATCCCATGGTTGGCTTGTGAGACCTTTTAACTCCCCACAGTATCTCTGCCCTTCCTACCTTCTTTAATGTGACCTCTCCTCTCCGTTTAGTTGTGAAGTTTGTGCTGCCAATCTTCAGGTCATTTTCTGGGTTATTTACACTGATGTGAGTGTTATCTACTTGTATTCATGTGAAGAGGTGAGCCTAGGGTCCTCACACTCTGCCCTCTTCCAATAATGGTCTGCACTTTTGTTTCTGTATCTAAAAAGTCATCCCCAAACCCAAATCTAAAATCACGTAGATTTTCTCCTATGTTATATTCTAAGAATTTTATAGATTTGCATTTTACATTCTTTTTCCCATTTTTAATTGAGAAATAATTGACATACATTATTGTGTAAATTTAAGGTATACAACATGATAGTTTGATTTACTTATATTGTGAAATGATTATCAAAATAGGTTTAATTAACATCCATAATATCATATAGATACAATAAAAGGAAACAAAAAAATATCCTTGTGACAAGAACTCTTAGGATAATTAGTTGGATTTGATTTGCTAATATTTTGTTAAAAAATTTTTGTATCTATGTTTATGAGAGATTTTGGTCTTAATATTTCATGCTTTGTAGTCTTTTTCTGGTTTTGGTATTAAGTTAATGCTGGCCTCACAGAGTATTAACTCTGCTTCTATTTTCTGGAAGAGATTGTAGAAAAATTGCTATTTTTTTCTCAAACGTTTTACACAATTTAATAGTAAATCCATCTTAATCCATTTAATTACTTTAGTAGATATAAAGCCTATTTGGATGATCAATTTTTTTCCTTATATAAGTTTTGGTAGACTGTTTTTTTTAAGTTGGTCCATTTCATCTAGGTTATCAAATTTGTGATCATAGAATTGCTCATAATATTCTTTTATTATCCTCTTAATATCCATAGGATCAATAACGATGGCCCCTTTCATTTCTGGTATTAGCAATTTTTGTTTTTCCTCTTTTTGGTTTGTTAACTAAAGATTTATTAATTTTATTGAACTTTTCAAAGAATCAACTTCTTGGTTTTGTTGATTTTCTTTATTGATTTTCTGTTTTCAATTTTATTTATTTCTAATCTAGTTTTTATTTCTTTTCTTCTACTTACTTTGTATTGAATTTGCTCTTTTTCTAGTTTGCTAAGGTGGAAGGTTAGATGAGCAATTTTGGGTCTTTTTCTTTTTCAAACATAGTCACTTAGTGCTATGAATTTCCCTCTAAACACTTTTGATGCATCCCACAGATTTTGGCAAGTGGTATTTTTATTTTCATTACTTTGAAATATTTGTAAATTTTCCTTGAGACTTCTTTTTGGCTAACGTGTTATTTAAAAGTGTGTTTATTCTGGTATTATGTAGTTTTCCAGCTACCTTTAAGCTATTGATTTTTAAAATTCTTTTTTAATTTTATTTTTAAAGTGCAAGTATAATTAACATGCATGTTATATTAGCTTCAGGTATACAATAGAGAGATTTAACAATTCCATACATCACCTAGTGTTTATCATGGCAGATATCTTCCTTAATCCCCATCACCTATTTTGCCCATCCTCCTCCAAGAACTTCCGTTTTATTCTTATAGTATGAGTCTGTTTCTTTTGTTTGTCTTTTTTCTTTGTTTGTTTTGCTTTTTAAATTCCACATATGTTTGAATCATATGGTACTTTTCTTTCCTCGACTGACATTTCACTTAACACTATGTCCTCTAGACCAACAAAACAAAAAGACAACCCATCAAATGGGAGAAGATATTTGCAAATCATATATCCAATTAGGGATTAATATTCAAAATATATGAAGAATTTATGCAACTCAATACCCCAGAAACAAATAATCCAATTAAAAATGGACAAAAGATATGAACAGACATTTCCTGAAAGAAGACATCCAAATAGCCAACACACAAATAAAAAGATGCTCAACATCACTTATCATCAGGGAAATGAAAATCAAAACTACAATGAGATATTACCTCACACCTGTCAGAATGACTAAAATCAAAAACACAAAAAACAACAAGTGTTGGTGAGGATGTGTAGAAAAAGGAACAGTTATGCACTCTGTGTAGGAATGCAAAGTGGTGAAGCCGCTCTGGAAAATAAAAATGGAGGTTTCTCAAAAAGTTAAAAATTGAACTACCCTATGATCCACAGTATTTACCCCCAAAATACAAAACCATTAATTCAAAGTGATACATGTACATTATGTTTGTAACAGTATTATTTACAATAGCCCAATTATGGAAGCAACCCAAGTATTCATCTATAGATGAACAAATAAAGAAGATATGGTATATATATAATGGTATTAATATGTACATATATGTATATATATATACACAATGGAATATTAATCGGCCATAAGAAAAGAAGGAAATCTTGCCATTTGCAATGATATGGATGGAGCTAAAGAGTATAATACTATGTGAAATAAGTCAGCCAGAGAAAGAAATACCATATGATTTCACTCATATGTGGAATTTAGGAAACAAAACAAAGGAACAAAGGGATAAAAGAGAGAGAGAGACAGGGACAGAGAGAGAGAAAGAGAGAAAGACAAACCAAGAAAAAGACCCTTAACTATAGAGAACAAACTGATGGTTAGCAGAGGAGAGATGGGTAAGGGGATGGGTGAAATAGGTAATGGGGATTAAAGAGGGCAATTATCTTGATGAGCACTGGGTGATGTATGGAATTGTTTAATCACTATATTGTACACTTGAAACTAATATAACACTGTATGATAACCATACTGTAATTAAAATAAGAATAAAAAATCTGATGTATATATATATACACACACATACACATACATACAATGGAATATTAGCCATAAAAAAGAATTGAATCAGAAAGTTGCAATCTAGGAGAGGGAAGCAAGATAGCAGAAGGGTAGGAGACCTCATTTCATCTGGTCACTTGAATTTAGCTGGATAGCTATCAAAACATCTGAACACCCATGAATTCAACCTGATATGTAAGAAAATATATCTGGAAATCTACAAGCAGAAAAAAAGACTGCTTTTTGCAAGGTAGGAAAATATTGGAAGATAAAAAGAAAGGGGAGGGAGCCTCCATAATCCAGCTACTAGAAGGTGATATAACACCAGAGCACAAACTCAGAACCCTTAGAAATATGCTCAGTGAGAGACTTCCCTTTCTGAAAAGTGCTCAGGGGATGAAAAAGGCAGAATTCTAGATGGGTCACTGTGGTCTCGGGATTGCAGGAGACACAGAAAGAACAGGGGTCCCTGAACTGATAGAGAGGCCAAGCAGTGGAACAGGGAAATTGGTTATGGTCAGTGAGCCCAGGAGGGACTCTCAGCTCCAGTTGCCATAAACCGTGAGCCCGGCCAGTAAGGAGACCACTCTTTTCCTGAGCACCCTGAAAAGTACTGGAATGTGTGGGCAGTTACCATCCCCTGGGAGGGATGAAACAGCTGTGTCCATGACCAGGCAATAACTCTCAGGGTGGCAACAGACCTGGAAAGGACAGTAGGGCAACACCCAGCTGTGACCTGGAAGCAGCAAAGCAGGGTGCACAGGGGAGCACACAAATGCTTGCAGTCCCAAAGATACAAAGCACAGAGACACTCTCAGGTCCCTGGGAATCCTCTAGGGAGAATTACAGTGGACACAACCTGCAAGAGTCTGTGGAGCTTGGTGCACACAGAGGCTGTGTGCATGACAAGGCAGCAGCTCTCAGGGCGCTAGTGGCCCTGGAAAAGACAGTAGGGTGACACCCAGCCATGATATGGGAGCAGCAGAGCAGGGTGTGTTTGGAGCCCACAATTCCTCACAGTCCCAAAGACACAGAGTGCAGAGACGCTGGCGGTACTGCCCCCCCCCCCCAGGAATTGCAGAGGGTATGAAACCAAGATAGTCTCCAGAGATTGGTGCACACAGAAGGGGAGATGTTTTGACCAGGAGGGTTTATTCAAGAGGGCGGATGGCGATTTTGTGGCTCTGGGCAGGAGATGCAGTCACAGCCATTTTTGCTCTGACTCTCGGAAGAGGCACAGAAGGCTACCAGGGAACAAAAGCCACACAGAGGACCAGCTTACATTAAGCCCATCCCCCTGTCAAGGGGTAGGGCAACTCCGCCCAGGCAAAGATACCTGAGAAGCAGCACAGCAGTCCCCTCTCCCAGAAGACAGATGGGAAAACAGGTGAATGACAAGCTTATAGATCCCATAAGATTGTAAAACACCAGCACCAGGGGAAAAGAGTATATTGAGCTTTAGGTGTTTCTTCAGAACTCGTTTATCCTTCCATTTCTTTTTTTTTTTTCTTTACCATTTCCCCATTTCAACAAGATTCTGATTTTACCAACTTGTGTTTTTAAGTCACTTTTTAGCTTTTATTTTTTTTATGTCTACATTTTAAAAATATATGCTTCATTCTAGTCGTTTTTTGTCTATTCAATTTTATTTTTATATAAATATAAGTTTCTTTCTTTGCAATTTGGGGATGTAGTGTCATCTAACACACCAAAATTCAATCAGGAACAAGCAGATCACCCTGCTTTGTCCACCCTGTGAGATTACAGTCTCTCTTACCCTCCACCTTTTTAAATATAGTTTTGCTGCAATTTGGTATCATGTGCTTTTCTGTGGTAGCTTCCGACCACTTCGGATTTTTTCTAGAGGGCATTTTGCTTGGGTTGTGGTTGATATTTTAGACTCAGTTCATTCTGTTACCCATCCTTCCCTGGGAAGAATGACTAGAAGGAAGAACTAACAACAGAGAAAATAACCAGAGGCAATGTCTTCTGCCACAAGGATAATCAATATGGATATAAGTAAGATGTCAGAGATGGAATTCATGATGGCAAATATAAAGTTAATTGCAAGGCTTGTAAATGCATATATGACAAAGCAGAATCTCTAAGGGAGGAAATGAGATCAATCAGGCTGAACTTAAAAGTGCTATGCATGAGATGCAGTCTAAACTGGATGCTCTAACAGCTAGGGTGAATGGAGGAGAAGAGAAAATAAGTGATCTAGAGGACAGGCTGATAGAAAGGAAGAAATTGAGGAAAAGAGAGAAAGACAACTAATAGCACATGAAGAAAGGTTTTGAGAAATTAATGATGCCTTGAAACAAACCAATGTCCATATTAGCGGGATCCCAGAGGAGGAGGAGAGAGAGAGGGCTATATTTGAGTAAATCATGGTTGAGAACTTCCCTAATCTGCAGAAGGAAGAAAGCATCTATGTCCAAGAGGCAGAGAGGACCCCTCCAAAAATCAATGAAAATAGATCAACACCCGAAGATATAATAGTGATAGCTTGCAATTCATAGAGCCAAAAAGATATCCTGAGAACACCTAGGGAGAACTTAGGTAAAGAGGGGGGAATATCAGGATAACATCAGAGCTATCCACAGAAAATTGGCAAGCCAGAAAGAGCTGGCATGATATATTCAAGGTACTAAATGAAAGACTATGCAGTCAACAATACTTTATCAAGCAAGGCTATCATTCAAATGGAAGGAGAGACAAAGATCTTCCAGGATAGACAGAAACTGAAAGAATATGTGACCACCAAGCCACCACCGAAAGAAATATTAAGGGGAATTCTGTAAGTGGACAGAGACCCCAAGAGTAAGATAGACCAGAAAGAAACAGATAGAATCTACAGAAACAGGGACTTTACAGGCAATACAATGGCACTAAATTCATATCTTTCAATAGTTACTCTAAATGTAAATGGGCTGAATGCTCCAATAAAAAAGACACAGGGTATAGGATTGGATAAAAAATCAAGAGCCATCCATATGCTGACTACAGGATACTCATTTTAGACCCAAAGACACCTCGGGACTGAAAATGAAGGGATGGAGAACCATTTAAAATGCTAATGGACTTCAAAAAGAGATGGGGTAGCAATCCTCATATCAAACAAATTAGATTTTAAACCAAAGACTGTAGTAAGAGATGTAGAAGGACACTATGTCATACTTAAAGGGTCTATCCAAAAGGAAGATATAACAATTAAAAATATTTATGCCCCCAATGTGGGCACACCAATTATATAAAACAATTAATAACCAAAATAAAGAAACCTATGAATAATAAGACATTAATAATAGGGGACTTCAACACACCTCTCACAACAATGGACAGATCATCTAAGCAGGAGATCAGCAAGGAAACAACGGATTTGAATGACACACTGAACCAGATGGACTTTGCAGATATATACATAACATTCCATCCTAAATCACCAGAATACTCATTCTTCTCGAGTTCACATGGAACTTTATCCAGAATAGATCACATATTGGGTCACAAATCACGTCTCAACCAATATGAAAAAATTAAGATTATTTCCTGAATATTTTCAGACCACAGTGCTTTGAAACTGGAATTCAATCACAAGAGGAAATTTGGAAGGAATTCAAACACATGGAGGTTAAAGAGCATCCTACTAAAGAATGAATGGGTCAACCAGGAAATTAAAGAAGAACTTAAACAATTCTTGGAAATTAATGAGAATGAAAACACATTGGTCCAAAACCTATGGGATACAGCAAAGTCAGTCCTAAGATGGAAGTACATAACAATCCAAACCTCTCTCAAAAAATGAGAAAAATCACAAATACACAAACTAAGCTTACACCTAAAGGACCTGGAGAAAGAAAAACAAATAAAGCCTAAACCAAGCAGAAGAGAAATAATAAGATTAGAGCAGAAATCAATAAAATAGAAACCAGAACAGTAGAACAGATCAATGCTGGATCTTTGAAAGAATTAATAAGATTTATAAACCTCTGGCCAGACTTATCCAAAAGAAAAGAGAAAGGACACAGATTAACAAAATCATGAATGAAAGGGGAGAGATCATGACTGATAACAAGGAAATACAATTATTAGAACATGTTATGAGCAACTATATGCCAACAAATTAGGCAATCTGGAAGAAATGGATGCATTCCGAGAAACTTATAAACTACCAAGACTGAAACAGGAAGAGGTAGAGAATGAAAAGACCAATAACCAGTGAGGAAATCAAAGCAGTAATCAAAAAACGAGTCCAGGGCCAGATGGTTTCCCAGGATAATTCTACCAAACATTTAAAAAATGAAGGGGGGGCTGGAAATCGGAAGGAGAGATGAACCATGAGAGACTATGGACTCTGAGAAACAAACAGGGTTTTAGAGGGGAGGGGGGAGGGGGGATTGGTTAGCTGGTGATGGGTATTAGGGAGGGCATGTACTGCATGGAGCACTGCGTGTTATACGAAAACAATGGATCGTGGATCACCACATCAAAAACTAATGATGTATTGTAGGGTGACCAACAAAACATGATAAAATTTAAAAAAATAAATTCTACTAAAAAACTATTCTACTAAAGTTGTTTAAAAAATATAATAAATGGTGCTGGGAAAATTGGACAGTCACATGCAGAAGAATGAAACTCGACCATTCTCTAACACCATACACAAAGATAAACTCAAAATGGATGAAAGACCTCAATGTGAGACAGGAATCCATCAAAATCCTAGAAGAGAACATAGGCAGTAACCTCTCTGACAACCACAGCAACTTCTTTCAAGATACATCTCCAAAGGCTAGTGAAACAAAAGCAAAAATGAACTTTTGTGACTTAATCAAGATAAAAAGCTTCTGCACAGCAAAGGAAACAGTCAACAAAACAATGAGGCAACCCACAGAATGGGAGAAGATATTTGCAAATGACACTACAGATAAAGGGCTGGTATCCAAGATCAATTAAGAACTTCTCAAACTCAACACCCAAAAAACAAATAATCAAGTCAAAAAATGGGCAGAAGACATACAAATGGCTAACAGACACATGTTCATCATCATTAACCATCAGGGAAATTCAAATCAAAACCACATTGAGATACCACCTTACACCAGTTAGAATGGCAAAAATGGACAGAGCAAGAAACAACAAATGTTGGAGAGGTTGTGGAGAATAGCTAACCCTCTTATACTGTTGGTGGGAATGCAAGTTGGTACAGCCACTTTGGAAAACAGTGCAGAGGTTCCTCAAAAAATTAAAAATAGAGCTACCCTCTGACACAGCAATTGCACTACTGGGTATTTACCCCAAAGACACGGATGTAGTGAAAAGAAGGGCCATATGCACCCCAGTGTTCATAGCAGCAATGTCCGCAATAGCCAAACTGTGGAAAGAGCCAAGATGCCCTTCAACAGATGAATGGATAAAGAAGATGTGGTCCATATATACAATGGAATATTATTCAGCCATCAGAAAGGAGGAATACCCAACTTTTATATCAACATGGATGGGACTGGAGGAGATTATGCTAAGTAAAATAAGTCAAGCAGAGAAAGTCAATTATCATCTGGTTTCACTTATTTGTGGAACATAAGGAATAGCATGGAGGACATTAGGAGAAGAAAGGGAAAAATGAAGGGGAGGCAGAATTGGAGGGAGAGATGGACCATGAGAGACTATGGACTCTGAGAAACAAACAGGGTTTTAGAGGGGAAGGGGGTGGGGGTTGGGTTAGCCCACTGATCCATATTAAGGAGGGCACATACTGCATGGAGCACTGGGTATTATATGAAAACAATGAATCGTGGATCACTACATCAAAAACTAATGATGTATTGTATGATGACTAACATAATATAAAAAAATTAAATTAAAAAAATAGAAATGGAAGGAAAACTTCCAAACTTGTTCTATGAAGCAACCATTACCTTGATCCCAAATCCAAAGACTCCATCCAAAAGGAGAATTACAGACCAATATCCCTGATGAACATGGATGCCAAAATACTCAACAAGATCCTAGTCAATAGGATCCAACAGTACATTAAAAGGATTATTCACCACAACCAGGTGGGATTCATTCCTGGAATGCAAGGGTGGGTCAACATTCACAAATCAATCAACATGATACATCACACTAATAAAAGAAAGGACAAGAACCATATGATCCTCTCAATTGATGCAGAAAAAGCATTTGACAAAATATAGCATCCTTTCCTGATTAAAACACTTCAGAGTGTAGGGATAGAGGAAACATACCTCAATAGCATAAAAGTCATCTACGAAAAGGCCACAGTGATTATCATCCTCAATGGGGAAAAACTGAGAGCTTTTCCCTTAAGGTCAGGAACATGACAAGGATGCCCAATCTCACCACTGTTGGTCAACATAGTACTAGAAGTCCTAGCCTCAGCAATCAGACAAAAAAAAGAAATAAAAGGCATCCAATTGGCAAAGAAGAAGTCAAATTCTCTCTTTTCACAGATGACATGTTACTTTATATGGAAAACCCAAAAGACTCCAACCCAAATTGCTAGAACTCATATAGCAATTAAGCAATGTGGCAGGATAGAAAATCAATGCACAGAAATCAGTGGCATTTCTATACACTAACAATGTAATTGAAGAAAGAGAAATTAAGGAATCATTTCCATTTACAATAGGACCAAAAACCATTAGATACCTAGGAATAAACCTAACTAAAGAGATAAAATATCTATACTCTGTAAACTACAGAACATTTATGAAAGAAATTGAGGAAGACACAAAAAAATGGAAAAACATTCCATGCTCATGGATTGGAAAATTAGGCATTGTGAAAATGTCTATGCTGCCCAGAGCAATCTACACATTCAATGCAATATCTATCAAAATACCACTGACATCTTTCACAGAGCTGAAGAAAACAATCCTAAAATTTGTATAGAACAGGACCCCAAATTGCCAGAGGAATGTTGAAAAAGAAAACCAAAGATAGAGGTATCACAATGCCTGACTTCAAACTATAATACAAAGCTGTGATCGTCAAGACAGCATGGTACTGGCACAAAAACACACACATAGGTCAGTGAAACAGAATAGAGAGCCCAGAAAAGGACCCTTAACTCTATGGTCAACTAATCTTGACAAAGCAGGAAAGAATATCCAATGGAAAAAAGATAGGCCTTCAATACATGGTGCTGGGAAAATTGGATAGCACATGTAGAAGAATGAAACTGGACCATTCTCTTACACCACACACAAAGATAAACTCAAAATGGATGAAAGACCTAAATGTGAGAAAGAATTCATCAAAATCCTAGAGAAGAACAAAGGCAGTAACCTCTTCAACCTAGGCTACAGCAACATCTTGCAAGACATGTCTCTAAAAGCAAAAATGAACTATTGGGACTTCATCAAGATAAAAAGCTTCTGCATGGCAAAGGAAACAGTCAACAAAACTAAAAGGCAAGCTACAGGATAGGAGAAAATATTTGCAAATGACATAACAGATAAAAGCCTGGTATCCAGGATCTATAAAGAACTTCTCAAACTCAACACCCAAAAAACAAATAATCCAGTCAAGAATTGGGCAGAAGACATGAACTAATATTTTTCCAAGGAAGACATACAAATGGCCAACAGACACATGAAAAAATGCTCCACATCACTTGCCATCAGGGAAATACAAATCAAAAACTCAAAGAGATACCACCTTACACCAGTCAGAATGGCTAATATTAACAAAACAGGTAACAGCAAATGTTGGTGAGGATGTGGAGAAAGGGGAATCCTCTTACACTGTTGGTGGGAACACAAGCTGGTACAGCCACTCTGGAAAACAGTATGGAGTTTTCTCAGAAAGTTAAAAATAGAGTTACCCAGTTACCCAGCAATTGCACTACTGGGTATGTACCCCAAAGATACAAGTGTAGTGAAAATATGGGGCACCTATACCCCATTGTTCATAGCAAATGGGGAAACTGTGGTCCAGAGAGGTTAAATAACTTTTCCGAGGCTACAAACTACAGCACTGAGATTTGAAGCTAGGCAGCCTGGATCCAGAGTCCATCGGTTACACTGCTTCCTCACCAGGTTTTTTTCTCATTTCAGGAAATAACACATACATCAGTCTTACTGCACAAAAATCCCAAACCTAAGAGTCATCTTTGAGTTATCTCTTTCTCTCAGCTCTCTCCCAATTTCTAAGCCATCAACAAATCCTAGCAATTCTGTCTCCAGAACATATCCCAAATCCAATCATGCATCTCTTCCTCCACTAACGCTAGTCTGAACCACCAATCATATCTCATATGGATTAGTACAATAGCTTAATCATAGCACTTCCACCGCTACAAGCATTCTCCATCCTACAACCAGAGACATCATGTTTAAAAACCTGCATCAGATTATGTCATGCCTTTACTTAAAACCCCCTAATAGTTTCCTATCACATTTAGAATGAATCCAAACTCCTTTCTGTGACTTAGAAATCCACATATGATCTAGTCCCTGTCTCTTTGACTTTTATACTCAAGTTTTACATGCTTAACTACATACCAACCCCACCATCCTTCTGTCTTTCAAGCACACAAAGGTAGTTCCTACTTCTGGGACTTTGTATTTGCTGTTTTCATTATCTGGGATGTTCTGTCTTTACTATGAACCACTGGATTTTTTTTTTCTTCCTTCAGGTCTCAGCTGAAATGTTAACTCTTTATAGAAGCCCTCCCTGTTCACTCTACCAGTGCTGCATCCTTTGCCTAGTCACACTGTAATCACATCACCCATTTTGCTTTCTTTATCGTCCTCATTACCATTTAAAATCACCATTTCTTTGTTTATTTTTTTCACCACTAGAATGTTAGCTTCATGACTCCATCTTATTCACCACTATACCTCCAGCTCCCAGAACAGTGAATGGCACATAGTAGGTGTTAAGTAAACACTTACTGAAAGAATGATTCCCCCCCTCCTATTGATCAAAGTGATGAGCCTGAGGCCTGGAGAGTGTAGGAGGTGTGCCCAGGTGAATGGCAGAGGTAAGACTACAGAGCATGCTCTCTAACCCTCAGGGGAGTCTTCCACAACAGCCAAGTTCTGGCACTCAGGTCTGGAGCAAGCATGAAAAACTGAACTGGACAAGGCAGGGCCCCTCTATACCAGATCCTAGCAAGATCTTGATTTTCTCAGACACTCTCATTTCATGCCCAGAGAGGAAAACCAAATGAAGATGAGCTCAAGTTTTATGAGTTTCCTGGAACTGGCCTCAGACCATTCATAAGGGCAGTGGATGTATGGAAAGCTCCAAAACTGAACAGTTTGACTTACACAGTTACCTAAACTGCTCTGTGCCCTCAGTCACAAAATGGAACCAGTCTCTCATTCTATACATCTCATAAGGTAGTTGTGGTATTAAATAACACAAAATATGCATAAAGTACTTAGTACAAGTCCTGGCATATAGTTATCTTTTGATAAATGATTATTATTATTATTATTACTATATTATCCATTCATTCTTTTGCTTAAAACTTTTCTTCAGCTTCAGTTGCCTCCAAACTAGATTTTAAAAATCTCTTGTGATTAAAAAATCTTCATCCAAGAAACTTTGTAATCTGGCCCTTTTCTACTTCAGGCCCATCTCTTTTCATTCCCTTTCCTATACTTTTATCTCATATTCTAGCCACTCTGCATAACTCTAGTCTCCAAACATGCTATGTGCCTTCATATCTCTAGGGCCTGGTTCATGCTGTCTTTCCAGCAATACCTTCCACTTTCATTCCTGTCAAAGTACTAGTTATGTTTTAGGATTTCTCTAAATTGTCCCCTCTTCTGGGAAGCCCTCTATTAGTACAGAGACTTTCAGAATTAATCTTTATTTCTTCTGTGCTGCCAGAGCACTTTGCTCCCCTTCTGTTAAACCACTAATCATGGTGACTTATTATTTTTCTGTTAGGATGTAAACTGATTTCCTGAAGGGAAATAACTGTGATATCTACATCACTGATGTCCAAAGCTTGTCACAGGGCAGATGTTCAGAAAACATCTATTTTTTAAAAGATTTTCTTTTTTATTTATTTGACAGAGAGAGACACAGCAGGAGAGGGAACACAAGCAGGGGGAGTGGGAGAGGGAGAAGCAGGCTTCCCACTGAGCAGGGAGCCCAATGCAGGGCTCGATCCCAGGACGCTAAGATCATGACCTCAGCCGAAGGCAGACACTTAACGACTGAGCCACCCAGGTGCCCTGATCTATTTTTTTTAATCAATAGAATTAGAGCTGTCTGTGTTCTTCCAAAATTAATATGTTAAAACTAATCCTCAATATAATGGTATTTTGAGGTGGGGCCTTTATGAGGTGATTAAGTTTTGGCAGTGGAGTCCAAATGAATGGTATTCATGCCCTTATAAAAGAAACTCCAGAGAGCTCTCTTGCCCCTTCACCATGTAAGAATACAGAGAAAAGATGGCCATTTATAAACCAGGAAGTGAGCTCTCATCAGACACCAAATCTGTTGGTGCCCTGACGTTGGACTTCCCAGGATCCAAGATTGTAAGAAATAAATGTGTGTTGTTTAAAAGCCATGCAGTTTATGGTATCCTGTTAATGTAACCTGACCAGACTAAACAGGCCCCATCTATAGGGGTGAACACAAATATGCCCTACAGTAGCCTCAATAGACCCAGTTCCTAGAAGTCCTCCAGACTGGGACAGAGATAAGGGTGGAAGGATTGCCATCCTTAGACCCTGAAGCTTGTTATTACTTGGGAACACTACTCTCTCCAAGCACTTTCCTCCTCTGCTGGGTTTGATGCTACCATAAAAAGTAAAGGAAGCAAAACTGAAGCTCAGCTCAGTGTATAGATAATGGCCCCTGGGGGAAGCAGCTGTATGTTTTTTTTAAAGAATGTCCAGTTATACAAAAAACTATCATCTTCCTCATAGTGTTAAGGGCAAATGCCAGAACACCAGAATCTGCACATCCCTTTTTCCTTGGCCTTGTTTTCCCAGACCTCCATGATTCTAATCCCTAGCTCCTCTGTTCTAAAGGAAAACCATCTGGTACTGTGATAGATGGAAGGAACTACCTCCTGTCATGCAATCCCCTTCTCTCCAAGTCCTTGGGGTTTACTGGACTCTTAAGTGTAAAGAATGTTGACTGATTTGGTCTTTGGCTATTGGGGTCTGAGGTAGACCAAAGCATACTACAAGAGAGAATGAAAAAGAAACTGAAACTAAAGAGGGTGGGTGATAAATGGAGGCACAGCCTCTTCCTGGAACTTCCCTTTCTGGGCCTTCAGTACAATTATTGTGCGAGGATATCCTCTTCTCACTAGCTGTGTCATGTTGATTATTTAATTTCTCTGTACCTTAGTTTACATATGTGTAAAATGGTGATAATAATATCTACCTCATAGAATACAATCCTCACTATTAAGTTTACTAATACTAATTAATTCAGTGAATATATATCTAAAGCATTTATAACAGTGCCTAGCACATATTAAGTGCTCAATTAATGTTAGTTATTCTTATTGTTGCTGTTATTGTTCTCAATGACTTACATCTCCCAGGAAATATAAGGCACAGAATGTGAGAGCAGCATGAGCTCTCAGACACCATCTAACCCCATCCTTTCAGGTTTCAGATGGGGCAACTGAGGCTCAGAGAGGAGAAAGAATGCACCCAAACTCACACAGCCTAGTAGTGGGGAGAACCAGGAAATATTCCCAGGCCTTCTGCTTCCCACTGCTATGTTCCTCCCATAGAGACCCCCATTACTTGTTCCCTGTTGGGAATAGAAGGAAATGGCAGTCTTCATGTTTTCTCACCCAGAAGGTTCAGCATCTTACATTCTGTGAATTTAGCATTCTGATTCTTTTCTGTGGAAATAAGGTCTAGCTCCCTCCTGAAAAATTTGCAGGTCTCAGTAAACAAGGGAATGAACATAAAGAGTTGAGAAGAGTGGTGTGATTTCAGCCTGGTGGGAAGGGTGGGGGCAGATAAGGGAGACTAACTTTTAAGAGCTGAGGCAGACAAAGAATCAAGAGTTCTGCCAGGTCTGAGGAAGGGAGATGTGGATGAGGGAGATTTGGGGAACTCAATCTGGGGGGCACTGGGTACAAGGAGCCTCCAGGGTATCTTAGGGTATCTCAAAATGCTTTCTGTTGAGAGGCTCAAGGGAGTGTCCTTGGGCTTTTTAGTCCCCACCACAGGATGTCAGTTCACCTTCCTGACCAGGCTAGGAAAACATTGCCTGGCAGGGCTCTGACTCACTTTCCCCAAACAACAATGTGTCTTCAAAGAGGCCCATACAACACTACTCTCTCCATAATCCCACACCCTCCCAGGAGTTTCAAAGGACCTAGAAAAACTGTAAAGACTTCACAGTTTGCCAATGACATTTATTCTGCTTCTTTCCAAACCATTCATTCCACCTCTGTATGCAGGGCCTGGGCCCTGGGACCATCCCCCTCACTCTTAGAAAGCACTGGTTTTAGGAGAAGGAAGGGAAAAATGAGGGGGGGTGGTAAATCAGAGGGAGAGACAAACCATGAGAGACTATGGACTCCGGGAAACAAACTGAGGGTTTCAGAGGGGAGGGTGTGGGGGGATGGGTTAGCCCGATGATGAGTATTAAGGAAGGCACATATTGCAATGAGCACTGGGTGTTATACACAAAAAATAATGGAACACTACATCAAAAACTAATGAAGTACTGTATGGTGACTAACATAATAAATTAAGTAAGTAAGTAGTAAATAAATAAATAAATAAATAAATAAATAAATAAATAAAGCACTGGCTTCTCTAAGCAGCATTGTATATTCATTCAGTTGAGAGCATAAACTGTTTGTTCTCCCATGAGGGGAATTACTTTGAGTAAGGGACCTTGAGTGACTAAAAAGTCTCAAATTTCTGGCACCTTGACAAGTAGGTAAGGGAGATGTTCTGAAACAAATTCATGTGTGAGCTTTGGAGTCATACAGCTATGGATTTGATTCTTGTGGCAATTTTCTGGGCTATGTGATCTTGAGTAAATTACTTAAGCATATTTATAAAATGGAACAACATTGCCTAGCTCATAGTGATTAAATGAGAGACTATGTAGAAAGCCCCTAACACAGTCCAGGCAAATGTAAGTGATTAAACAAGAGACAATGTAATGATGAAGTTTGGAGCAAGGATTCTGGTGCCAGAGCACCTGAATTAGAATCCTGGCTCTACCATCACTAGCTGGATGTCCTTGGAGAAGCCGCTGCGTATTTCCCCATAAAAGAGCTTGGCTGATCTGTGCCTCAGTTTTCTCCTATATAAAAATGGGAGTTAAGACAACAGACATACCTCATGGGGTTATTTTCAGAATTAAATGAGTTAGTCTTTGTATCATGTTTAAAAAAATTTCCTGACATTATCATCAGGAAGTTCCTATTATTATTATTGTTGTTACTGTTATTCTCTGTCCCAAAGTGGGCAAACCTGCAGGAAGCCCATGGCAGGCTCTAGACTCTTGCTACTCAAAGTGTGATCTATGGACCAACAGATGGGCATGGTAGGAATGAAGACAGGCTGAAATGAAATTTTCATTTAAACAAGATTTCCAGGGATTTCTAGGCAAATAAGTGTTTGAGAAGCACAGGACTCTAGATAACAAACTAGAAGCTTCACTGGGGAAAGGTGAACAATGGGAAGTTTGGGAGAGAAGACAAACAGCAAAACTGGCAATCTGAGGTAAGAACTAGGGGTGAGAATGGGATGTGGTCAAGGGCAGGTCAAAGCAAGGTTTTTGATAGAATTAGGTAGGCAAGTCTGACTGATATTTGGCTCAAATATCTCAGATGGTACCCTAATGAAAATTAGAAGAAGGCACACATCCTTTGGGATAATGCAACCCTGCAAGTACAAAACTTGGTAACTGGAGCTCAGGATCTATCTCATCACTCTCTTTTCCACTTAGTCAGGAGCCCAACAACACAATTATGTATAATGACCCTGTATTAAAGAGCAGAAGGACAGACACCAGAAAGACACAAATAGTCATGAAACCGGCATGGTATATGTGGTAGTTAGCATCCAAGAAAGCCCCCAATAATTCTTTCCTCCTGGTATTTGTACCCTTCTGTAGTCCCAATCTTGTGCAATGTTGACCTTTTTAACAAATAGGATAATGTGGAAAACGTGACTTCTGAGGCTAGATCATAAAAGACATTACAGTTTCTATCACGGGTCTCTCTTGGGTCACTTATTCTGTGAAAATCCAGGTGCTGTGTCATGAAGACACTCAAGTAGCCCCATAAAGAGGCTCATATGGTGAAAAACTGAGAGCTCCGAACAACAACTAACATTAGTTTGCTATTCAAGTGAGAGAACCATCTTGGAAGCAGATCTTCCAGCTCTAATAAAGCTTCAGATGACTAAAGCCCTGGCCAAAATCTTGACTGAAACTTCATTACAGGCCCCCAAAACAGAACCACCCAACTAAGTCACTACTGAATTCCTGATCCACACAAATTGTGTGAGATAATAAATGTTTATCTCATTTTTGTAGCACTTTTAAGGTATTTTGTAACACAGCAAGAGATAAAGAATACTACATGCTTTCAAAAGCCCAGTCACCAGGGAAACCTCATGAGCTAAAGGGACAAGGTAAATAACCACAACAATGATAGTTGCTACTTCCATTCACAGGCCAAATCCTCAAATAAGTTTTCAAAGGGCATATACTCCAAGCTCTTTGGGGTACAGTTAGGGAAGTTGAGGCCCAAGGGTACACATCCAGATGTTGGCCAAGGGTGCCTATCTCTTCATGTCTTTTTTGCTATCCTACATTACAGTAGGCATCCACATACATTTTAGCTTGCAAAGTTGGCAGTAAGAAGTAGACAGGACAAGGGTGCCTGGGTGGCTCAGTCATTAAGCATCTTGCCTTTGGCGCAGGTCATGATCCTAGGGTCCTGGGATCAAGCCCTGCATCAGGCTCCTTGCTCAGCTGGAAGCCTGCTTCTCCCTCTCCCACTTCCCCTGCTTGTGTTCCCTCTCTTGCTGTGTCCCTCTCTGTCAAATAAATAAATAAAATCTTTAAGAAACGAAAAGAAATAGTCAGGACAGAAGTCTTTTGAAGTATTCTGCTACAGTGTCTGGTGGAGGGCAAACACTAGATGAGGCCTCTATGTCCTTTCTTCCCTCTCTTTCTTTCTCTCATCTTGCCTTTAATCCCTCAGGTCACCACATGAGATATTGATTCTCCCAGTATCCATCAGGCTCTCATTTAACGCTATAAACTACTATACACCAACAAACTGGACAACCTAGAAAAAATGGAAAAATTCTTAGAAACCAAAAAAAAATATTCTTAGAAACATACAAACTGAAACAGGGAAAAATAGAAAGTCTGAATAAATAAATTATAAGTAGGGACCTCCCAAAAAAGAACAGCCCAGGACCAGATGGCTACACTGGGGAATTTTACCAAACATTTAAAAAAAGAGTTACTACCTATCCTTCACAAATTCTTCCAAAAAAATCAAAAGGAGATATTATGAGGACAGTGTCACCCTGATACCAAAACTACACAAGGGCACTAGCAAAAAACAAAACTATACAACAATATCCCTGATGAATATAGATGTAAAAATTCTCAATAAAATACTAGTTTACTAAATTCAGCAGCCTATTAAAAGGATCATCTACCATGATCAAGTGGGATTTATGTAGCTGATGCAAGGATGGTCCAACATATGCAAATCAATCAATGTGATACATCACACTAATAAAATGGAATAATAAAACCCATATGATCATCAAAATAGAAAAAGCATCTGACAAAATTCAATATCTGTTCATTATAAAAACTCTTAACATATTAGGTATAGAGAGAACATAACTCAACATAATGAAGGCCATATATAATAAGCCCATGGCTAATATCATACTCAATAGTGAAAGGCTGAAAGTTTTTCACCTTAGATCAGGAAGAAGACAAGGGTGCCCATTCTCATCACTCCTATTCAACATAATACTGGAAATCTTTGTTGGAGCAATAAGTTAAGAAAAAGAAATAAAAGCCATCAGAATCTGAAAGGAAGAAGTAAATTGTCTATTTGCAGATGACATGATTTTATATATAAAAAATTCTAAAGATGTCACCAAAAAACTGTTAGATCTAATCAACAAATTCAGTAAAATTGCAAGATACAAAATTAACATGCAAAAGGTCAGTGGTGTTTTTATACACTAACAACAAATTATTTAAAAATAAAATTTAAAAAAAGATTTCATTTACAAAAGTATAAACATGATAAAAATAAAAATGATCTATAGATTCAATGCAATCCCTATCAAGATTTCAATGGCATTTTTTACAGAGGTAGAAAAAAGAAATCTAAAATTTGTACAGACCCACAAAAAACCCTGAGTAGCCAAAGCAATTTTGAGAAAGAAGAACAAAGTAGGAGGCATCACACTTCCTGTCTTCAAGCTACTATAAAGCTATAGTAATTAAAACAGTATGGTACAAGACAGGGAACAAGAAATGTTGGTGAGGATGTGGAGAAAGGGGAACCCTCTTACAGTTTTGGTGGGAATGCAAGCTGGTACAGCCAATCTGGAAGACAGTATGGAGCTTCCTCAGTAAGTTAAAAATAGAGCTACCCCATGACCCAGCAATTGCATTACTAGGTATTTACCTTGAAGATACTGATTAGTGAAAAGAAGAGGCACATGCACCCCAATGTTCATAGCAGCAATGTCCACAATAGTCAAACTGTAGAAGGAGCTTAGATGTCCTTCAACAGATGAATGGATAAAGAAGATGTGGTTCATATATGCAATGGAATATTACTCAGCCATCAGAAAGGATGAATACCTACCATTTACATTGACATGGATGGAACTGGAGGGTATTATGCTAAGTGAAATAAGTCAATCAGAGAAAGACAATTTTCATATGGTTTCACTCATATGTGGAATACAATAGGGGAAGGGAGGAGAAACTGAAAGGGAAGAAATCATAGAGGGAGCCAAACCATGAGAGAGTCTTGACTCTGGGAAACAAACTGTAGGTTGTGGATAGGGAGGTGGGTTGGGGGATGGGGTAACTGGGTGATGAGCATTAAAGAGGGCATGTGATGTGATGAGCACTGGGTGTTATGCACAACTAATGAATCATTGAACATTATATCAAAAACTAATGATGTAGTATATATTGGCTAATTGAGTTTTCAAAAATAAAAAATAAAAAGAAATAAAACAGTATGGCACAGGCAGAAAAACAAATAGATCAATGGAACAGAATTGAAACCTCAGAAATAAACCCAAGCACATAGTCAACAAATATTTGATGAAAGAATCAAGAATACTCAATGGGAAGATGGCAGCAGAGTAGGAGGACCCCACATTCCTCTTGTCCCATGAACACAACTAGATAACTATCAAATCATCCTAAATACCCCCAGAAATCAGCCTGAAGGCTGACAGAACAAACTCCACAACAAAAGGGACAGAAGATGCAACATTGAAGAAGGTAGGAAGTACAGAGACATGGTTTAGGGGAGAAACTGATCATGGGTGCTATGGAGGGGAGGAAAAGGGTGAGAGAGAGAAAAGAGCACACAGAGAAATGCACAAGGAGAAAATTTCCCCAAAGCCATTGGCTTGGAAAGCAAGAGGGCCTGAATTTTCTTGCAACCACCAGGACTTAAAGCCTGGAATTTTAAAGATCAGTGGGTTTGGCTGGAATAGAGCCCAGAGGGCACTGCCTAACTCACTTATACTGGGACCCACACCACCCTCCTTGACTCCCCCAGATGCTCTGGAGGGACTGCCCTTCTTGGTCAAGCTTGCCTCAGTCCCAGGTTGGAAGGGTCCTCCCCCAGAAGACTACTGCAGGCCCCTGCCCACACCACATCTCTAAAACCTGGAGTTTTAAAGGTCAACAGACTTGGCTGGGATAGAGCCAGGATGGCACTGTGCTGTTCCTGGAGGGAAGGCAGGCAAACAACTCAGGGGCAGACAGCATGGAAACAGCAATCTGAAGAATGCCTGGGGTACACTTTGGGGAGATTATTCCCTCATCTTGAAGAGTGTCCCTAAGAGGCAGCATTCACAGAGATGCCTCTCCAGGAACAAAGGATCTGGCTGGCACCATTTCCCTCCCCCACCCCTCAGCATAAACACAGAGCCACTTGAGGAAAGCAGCTCAGCTAAGAAACTGCCTAACTTGCTTATACCAAGCCCCATCCCCCTGTGCTGTGGCAGGACTGCCCTTCTCAGTCGATCTCACCTCAGTCCCAGTATGGTAGGCCCTTCCCCAGAAGACCAGCACAAACCCCTGCCCACACCACATCTCTCAACTAAAGAGTTCAGCAAGGACCAGTTCTGCAACAGTTGGTGACAAGTCTCATTTAGCAAGCAGACCAGAACACACCTATTTAAAACTTGCCACAGTCAGGCCAGCGACCAAACATTGCCCACAGGAGGCAAGGAGAGTCTCCGCAGATGACTGGCCTGAAGGTTAGAGCAATTAAAACACAACAGTAGAGTGCACACAGCACACATCAGAGACACTCCCCCGAAGTGCCAGACCCTGGGCCCTACATGACCTCTTCTTCATAAGGCCATTACATTCAAGAGCAGGAAACATAACTGGCTTCTCTAACACAGAGAAGGCAGAAAGACAAAATGCCAGGGTGGAGGAATTTATCCAAAATGAAAGAACAAGATAAGGCCACAGCCAGAAATCTAAGTGAAACATGTATACGTAACATGCCTGATGGAGAATTTAAAGCAAAAATCATAAGAATACTCACTGGGCTTGGGAAAAGAAGAGATCAGTAAGATCCTTACAACAGGGATAAAAGAGCTAAAAAAAAGAACCAGTCAGTGATGAAGAATGCAATAAACAAGATTGGAAACAGGCTTGATGCAATGAATGGCAGGCTGGAAAAAGCAGATGAATGAATTAGTGACATAGAAGTTAAAATAACAGACAATAACAAAGCTGAACAAAAGAGAGAAAGAACTATGCAACATGAGAATGGACTGAGGGAAATCAGTGACTCCATCAAACATAACATTTGTATTATAAGAGTCCCAGAAAAAGAATAGAGGGAAATGGGGGCAGAAAATTTATTTCAAGAAATAATAGCAGAAAACTTATTTAGTCTGGGGAAGGAAACAGACATTCAAATCCAGGAGGCACAGAGAACTCCCATCAAAATCAACAAAAGCAGGCCAACACCAAGACATATTATAGTTAAATTTGCAAAATAGAGTGACAAAAAAATCCTAAAAGCAGGAAGAAAAAAAAAGTCCTTAACTTAACAAGGGAAGACCCATAAGGCTAGCTGCAGTTCTTTCAACAGAAACTTGGCAAGCCAGCAGAGAGTGGCATGATGTATTCAGTGTGCTGAGTCAGAAAAATCTTCAGCCAAGAATATTCTATCCAGCAAGATTATCATTCAGAAGAGATAATTTCCCAGACAAACAAACACAAAAGGAGTTTATGACCACTAAACCAGTCTTGCAAGAAATATTAAAGGGCACTCTGAGTGGAAAAAATCTCCAGAAACAATGACAAAACAGGTAATAAAATGGCAATAAATACATATCTATCAATAATTACTTTGAGAGTAAATGGACTAAAAGCTCCATTCAAAGGACATAGAGTGTCAGAATGAATTAAAAAAAAAAAAGACCCATTTATATGCTCCCTCCAAAAGACTCATTTTATACATAAAGACACTTGCAGATTGAAAGTGAGGGGGTGGAGAAATATTTATCATACAAATGGATGTCAAAAAAAGTCCAAGTAGCAATACTTACTTTTTGTCCATGTAGTTTTTTTAATATATTTTTATTACAGTATAATTAACAGACAGTGTTATATTAGTTTCAGGTGGACAACATGATTCAACAATTCTACACATTACTCAGTGTTCACCATGTTAAGTGTAGTCACCATGTGTCACCAAAAACATTATTACAATTTTATTGACTATTCTCTGTGCTGTACTTTTCATCTCTGGGACTATTTATTTATTTATTTATTATTTGTCTTGTATTATTTTTAACCTGCTTTGGTATCAGGGTAGTACCGGCCTCATGTCATGATTTTGAATGCATTCCTTTTAGTCCATTGTTTGTAAGATTTTGATATTGTCATTAAGTTTTTTTTTTTTATTGTTTGGTAGAATTCAACAGTGACACCATGTGGTCTTGGGCTTTTCTGTGCTGGGAGATTTTTGATTCCTAATTCAACTTTCATTCTTGTTATTGGTCTAAGATTTCCTATTTCTTAGATTCAAGATTCATGATTCAATCATGGTAACTTGGGTGTCTTTAGGAATTATCTGGATTTTTTTCCTAAGTTACCCAATTTGTTAGTATATAATTGTTATTAGTAATCTGTTATCACATGATGTATTTCTGTGGTTATCTGTTGTACTGTTTTCTCTTCAATTTTTTTTTTTTGGCTTTTGAGAATTCTTTTTTTTTCTTAGTTAATGTAGTTAAAGGATTGCCAATTTCGTTTATTTCTTTTTGAAAAATTGGTCATTATTTTCAATGTTATGTTATTGTTTACTCTGTTCTCTACTTTGTTTCTGATTTCTCTTTGTTATTTTATTCCTTTACTAAATTTCAGCTAAGTTTCTTCTTTTTCTAGTTCCTTGTGGTGTAATAAGTTGTGTATTTGAACTTTTTATCTTAATACAAGCATTTATAGCATAAATTCACTCTAACATCTACTTTTGCTGTATCCCACAGGTTTTGGGATATTGTTTGCTTTTTTGTTTGTTTGTTTTGAGACATATTTTTGATTTGCCATTTGATTTGTTATTTGGCCAATTGCTCATGCAGTATTGTATTTAATATTTACATATTAAATATTTAATATTTAAAAAAAGAATACTCAATGGAGAAAAGACAGTCTCTTCAAAAAATGGAGCTGGGAAAATTGTAAGAGAATGAAACTTAACCCCTATCTTACATCACTTATAAAAATTAACTCAAAATGGATTTAAAACTTAAAT
Source organism: Callorhinus ursinus (assembly GCF_003265705.2). Classification (NCBI taxonomy): domain Eukaryota; kingdom Metazoa; phylum Chordata; class Mammalia; order Carnivora; family Otariidae; genus Callorhinus; species Callorhinus ursinus. The sequence goes on from NW_027397128.1 coordinate 690,116, forward strand.
GTAAGATATGAAACTCCTAGAAGAAAACATAAGAAAAATAGTTCTTTGACATAGGTCTTCACAATATTTTTTTTTTGATAAGACAACGAAAGCAAAAGCTACAAAATAAAAAACAAACAAGTGGGACTACATCGAACTCAAAAACTCAAAAGAACCAACAAAGTGAAAAAACAACCTTTGAAATAAGAAAAAAAATTGCAAAACTGATAAGGAGTTAATATTCAAACTATATAGAGAACTCATACAACTCAACAGCAAAAAAACAAATAGCCCAAGTAAAAAATGGGCAAAAAACAAAATAAACATTTAACACCACTAATTAGGGCAAACCTCCATGTGTGTGTATGTGTGTGTCCTGATGTGGCATACAACATTAAATACTACCATCACCTATGAACTGTTCTTGCCAAAAATGTTCAATCTAAATCTATTCATTGCTTTAGACCTTTCAGTTTTATAGAAAATACAGAAGACAAAGGATCAAATTAAATGGCATCCCATGCTGCTCTGCAGACAAAATATCTCCATGTGTTCAACAATAGCCTATTGTTAAATAAATTATGATCCATCCAGTGGAATATAATGCATCATTAAAAATCATATCAGAAGGGCACTTGGGCGGCTCAGTCAGTTAAGCATCCATCTTAAGCTCAGGCCGTGATCTCGTGGTCCTGGGATGAGCCCTGCATCAGGCTCCCTGCTCAGTGAGGAGTCTGCTTCTCCCTCTTCCTCTGCCCCAACCCCATACCTGTGTACACTCTCTCTCTCAAATAAATAAATAAAATCTTTTAAAAAATTAATAAATGGCATCCCAAGGAAGCAATTGAATGAAGCCAGAATGTGTGACATTCTATAAAACAATTGACTTAGTTTCTTCAAAATACCAATGTTATGGAGGAGGACTTAAGATGGTGGAGGATTAGGGGGACCCTAAGCTTATCTAGTCCCTCAAACACAGCTAGATACTTATCAAATCATTCTGAGCACCCAATCAATCAGAGGAATGGGAACAAAAACTGCAAGTCTAGAAGTAAAAAAGCAACCACCTTTTGGAAGGTAGGAAGTGTAGAGAGCTGAATTGGAGGCAATATAGCTGTAGATATGGTAGCAGAGAAGGAGCCTGCTCACAGAGGCTACTACAAAGTACTGTTAGCAGCAGATTGCAAGATCAGAACTTTTAGAAGTCTGCTCCAGTGGAGGACGTTCCTGGCTTAAAGGTGCTCAGGTGGCAAAGCAGGGCAGAATCCCAGTTGTAACACCATAGTCTGAAGATCCCCGGGGTTACAAGAAGGATGGTTGGTGCCTAAGTGCTGCACTGTTCCCAGGCATAGGAACATGGAAGCCAGCTGAGAACAGTGAGTCTTAGTGCTGGTTTTCTGTTCTGTTTTGCCATAAACTGAGAACTGCTGCACAGTCCTGTGACTGCTTTCCTGGGATGGGCCAGCAAATGGCAAAAGCATGGCAAGAGACTCCCCCAGAGGAACAGTGTGGGTCCATGCCACAGGAGTCCCTAAAATTTGGAGTATTGAAACTCAGTTCCATGCCTAACATAAAAAGCTCAGACACAGGCAGGGTGACTACAGGGTTCTGACAGAAACTGGGGACACAAGAATGATTGATTATTCTTCAGTGAGGGCCCACTGAAGAGTGGGGATGTGTGTGACTTTCAACTCTGGGGCTAGAGAGTGGGCCTCTGCCATATTCCCCCACCCATCAGCACAGAAAGCCTTCAAGGGAGCAAAACAGCACCACCTAGTGGAGGTCAGAGCCCTTTACATCAAGCCCTGCTGCCCCGCACCCTGGAGGTGCATTTCCACTAAGGCAAGTCCACCTGAGAATCAGCACAACAGGCACTTCCCACAGAAGACCAGCACAAACAGCTAGCTCGCACGATGTTTACTGATCATAGAGTGCCACAAAGCTTCAGCTCTAGGAGAAAGTAGGATGTAGCTTCCTTTTTGTTTTTATTCTTATTTTTTTATTATTATTTCCTCATTTTCTTATTTTTAATTCCTTTTTTATATTTTATTATTATTTTCTTGAAATTTTGATTTTATATATACTATATATATTTTTTGTTTACTTATATTTTATTTTTTTAATTTTAAGATCTAGGTTTTTTTTTTAGAATTAGAAAACTAACATTTATTGATAGATTTAAGATGTAATACAGGTTTCCAAAAATGTGGCAGTGAGAATACCAGCATAAAAAAGAGAAACTTGTGCTAAAAACAACCTGAATTAATCATTGGCCATATTACATAACAATCAAGGCCCTCACATACTAATGATTTCCACTTTGTCTATATTGCCAACCTCCCATGCATCAAAAAACACAACACTAAAATTATCAAACTTGGGAAGCAATAAAGTACTCTATGAATTTTAAGATCATAATATTAGGAAGTTTGGGAGATTTGCAAAATATATCCTAATCATCCATGTGTACAATCTCATTTCTAGTCATTTTTGCAGTGATTATTAGTGAATAAAGAACAGATTTACAAGTTTATATAGCAGGGTATCTGGATTCAACACAAAACTGTTACAAACTTTAGGAAAATACATGTTTCATAAGACACTGCTAACACTTAGAGGAATTAAATGAAATTCCAAAACTTGGAAAGCAAATAGAGACAAGACAACTAAGAAGCATTTTCCACCATTTTCTCTTGTTATAACAAAGCAGAACAAAAAACACCAAAGTCCCAATGTTTTGGGGTTTTTTTTACCTTTTTGTTTTGTTTTGTTTTGTTTTCTGGAGAAAATGATGAGATGGAGAAACTGAGCCCAAAAGAAAAAAATGGGAAGTAGAACTCGTAGCCATGCATATAATCAATACAGATATAAGTAAGATGTCTGAACTAGAATTTTTAAAAAAATGATTATAAAGATACTACCTGGGCTTGGAAAAAAAGCATAGAAGATACTAGAGAATTCCTTACTGCAGAGATAAAAGAACTAAAATATAGGCAGGCTGAAATAAAAAATGCTATAACCAAGATGCAATCCAAAGTGGAGGCCATAAAAACGAAGATGGATCATTCTGAGGCAAGATGGTGGAAGAGTAGGGGACCTCGTTTCATCTGGTCCCTTGAATTTAGCTAGATACCTACCAAATAATTCTGAATACCCATGAATTCAACCTAAGATGTAAGGAAAGAATATCTGGAACTGTGCAAGTAGAAAAGCGACCACTTTTTGCAAGGTAGGAGGTGCAGAGAAGTGAATCTGAGGGGAAATATTGGAAGATAAATGGAGGGGGAAGGGAGCCTCCATAAACCAGCGACTGAAAAGTGATATAGCTCTGAAGGGCAAAATCTGAATCCTTAGAAATCTGCTCCAGTGAGAGACATACCTGCCAGAAAGGCACACAGGGGATGAAACAGGCAGATTTCTAGGTGGGACAGTGTGGTCTCAGGATCCCTGGAGTCACAGAATTAATGGGGATGCCTGAGCCAGTAGAGTTCCCAAGGGGAGTGGGGAAAATGATTATGGTCAGTGAGCCCGCGAGGGGGCTCTCAGCTCAGTTCACCATAAATTGTGGGCCAGGGCTGATAGGGTGACTGCTCTCTGCCTGGGGACCCTGAAGAAGACTGGAATGCTGGGACCCTCTGCCATCCCCCAGGAAGGGTGGATGGAACAGGTGCATGCATGACTGGGCAACAGCTCTCAGGGCAGTGGCCCTATAGAGGACAGTGCGAGGTGACCCTCTGCCATCCCCTGGGAGGGGCGGAGTGGGTGAAGGCATGACCAGGCAACAACTCTCAGGACAGGGTCACTGTAAAGACAGTAATGGGGGACGCTCTGCTATCCCCCAGGAGGGGCACATGATCCAGCAACTGCTCACAGGCCCTTTGTAAAGAGCAGTAACTTGGAGCCCACTGACGTCCCCTGCTATAACCAAGATGCAATCCAAAGCGGAGGCCGTAAAAACAAAGATGGAGCCTTTCCCCTGCTGTGGGCTCTCACCACAAGAGTCTGCAGAATAAGACACACACAAAAGTAAAGACTGCTTATCCCAGAGGGTTTGCCAAGGAGAGGGGATTGAGATCCTTCAGCTCTGGGCCTGGAGATCTGGGCTTGCACATTTTTATTTTGACCCTTTAAAGAGGTGAGGAAAGCCTTCAGGGAATAAAAGCCACACAGAGCACTAGGGGAAAGGAGTATATAGAACTTGAGGCTTTTTCTCATGATTCATTTATATTTTAGTTTAAAATTTTCCGTTTCCTTCTTTCCTTTTTTTCCCTTTTCACTGACTTTTTTTATTTTATCAGCTCTCTGATTTTGCCTTTTTTTAATTAATTTTATTTTATTATGTAATGTTAGTCACCATACAATACATCATTAGTTTTTATGTAGTGATCCATGATTCATTGTTTTCATATAACACCCAGTGCTCCATGCAGTACATGCCCTCCTTAATACCCATCATTGGGCTAACACATCCCACACCCTCCTCCCCTCTAAAACCCTCAATTTGTTTCTCAGAGTCCATAGTCTCTCATGGGTCATCTCCCCCTCCGGTTTCCCCCCTTCATTTTCTCCTTCCTTCTCCTAATGTCCTCCATGCTATTCCTTATGTCCCCAAAATAAATGAAACCATATGATAATTGACTTTCTCTGCTTGACTTATTTCACTTATCATAACCTCCTCCAGTCCCATCCATGTTGATGTAAAACTTGGGTATTCATCCTTTGTGATGACTGAGTAATAATCCTTTTATACATGGACCACATCATCTTTATCCATTCATCTGTTGAAGTGCATCTCAGCTCCTTCCACAGTATGGCTATTGCGGACATTGCTGCTATGAACATTGGGGTCCATATGGCCCTTCTTTTCACTACATCTTTGTCTTTGGGGTAAATACCCAGTAGTGCCATTGCTGGGTCATAGGGTAGCTCTATTTTTAATTTTTGAGGCACCTCCACACTCTTTTCCAAAGTGGATATACCAACTTGCATTCCCACAAACCATGTAAGAGGGTTCCCCTTTCTCCACAACCTCTCCAACATTTGTTGTTTCTTGCCCTGTCCATTTTTGCCATTCTAACTGGTGTAAGGTGGTATCTCAATGTGCTTTTGATTTGAAATTACCTGATGGCTAATGATGATGAACATTTTTTCATGTGTCTGTTAGCCATTTGTATGTCTTCTTTGGGGAAGTGTCTGTTCATGTCTTCTGCCCATTTATTGACTTGATTATTTGTTTTTTGGGTGTTGAGTTTGAGAAGTTCTTTATAGATCTTGGATACCAGCCCTTTATCTGTAGTGTCATCTCCAAATATCTTCTCCCATTCTGTGGGTCGCCTCTTTGTTTTGTTGACTGTTTCCTTTGCTCTGCAGAAGCTATTTATCTTGATGAAGTCCCAAAGTTCATTTTTGCTTTTGTTTCACTAGCTTTTGAGATGTATCTTGAAAGAAGTTGCTGTGGCCAATGTAAAACAGGTTACTGCCTATGTTCACCTCTATGATTTTGTTGGATTCCTGTCTCACATTGAGATCTATCATCCATTTTGAGTTTATCATTGTGTATGGTGTTAGAGAATGGTCGAGTTTCATTCTTCTGCATGTGACTGTCCAATTTTCCCAGGACCATTTATTGAAGAGACTGTCATTTTTCCATCGCATGTTTTTACCTGCTTTGTCGAAGATTATTTGACCATAGAGTTGAGGGTCCGTACCTGGGTTCTCTATTCTGTTCCATTGGTCTATGTGTCTGTTTTTATGCCAGTACCATGCTGTTTTGGTGATTACAGTCTTGTATATAGCTTGAAATTGGGCAACATGATGCTCCCAGCTTTGTTTTTCTTTTTCAAAATTTCCTTGGTGTTTCGGGGTCTTTTCTGATTCCATACAAATTTTAGGATTGTTTGTTCCAGCATTTTGAAAAATGCCATTGGAATTTTGGTTGGGATGGCATTGAAGGTATAGATTGCTCTGGGTAGCAGAGACATTTTAACAATGTTTATTCTTCCGATCCATGAGCATGGAATATTTTTCCATCTTTTACTGTCTTCTTCAATTTCTTTCATGAGTGTTCTGTAGTTCCTAGAGTATAGATCCTTTACCTCTTCAGTTAGGTTTATTCCGAGGTATCTTATGGTTTTTGGTGCTATTCTAAATGGAATCATTTCTCTAATATCTCTTTCTACAGTTTCATTGTTAGTGTATAAGAAAGCAACTGATTTCTGTGCATTGATTTGTATCCTGCCACATTACTGAATTGCCATATGAGTTCTAGTAATTTGGGAGTGAAGTCTTTTGGGTTTTCCACATAAAGTATCGTGTCATCTGTGAAAAGAGAGAGTTTGACTTCTTCTTTTCCAATCTAATACAATTTATTTCTTTTCGTTGTCTGATTGTTGTTGCTAGGACTTCTAGTACTACGTTGAAAAGTAGTGACAAGAGTGGGCATTCTTGACATGCTCCTGATCTTAAGGGAAAGGCTCTCAGCTTTTCCCCATTGAGGAAGATATTCGCTGTGGGTTTTTCATAGAGTGATTTTATGAACTTGAGGAATATTCCCTCTATCCTTATACTCTGAAGACTTTTAATCAGGAAAGGATGGTGTATTTTTCAAATGCTTTTTCTGCATCAATTGAGAGGACCATATGGTTCTTCTCTCTGCTCTTATTAATGCATTCTATCACATTGATTGATTAGCCAATGTTGAACCACCCTTGCATCTTGGGCATAAATCCCACTTGGTTGTGGTGGATGATCCTTTTAATGTATTGTTGGATCCTATTAGCTAGGATTTTGTTGAGGATTTTGGAATCCATATTCATCAGGGATATCAGTCTGAAATTCTCTTTTTTGATGGGGTCTTTGTCTGGTTTGGGGATTAAGTTAATGCTGGCCTCATAGAATGAGTCTGGAAGCTTTCCTTCTGTCTCTATTTTTGGAAACAGCTTCAGGAGAATAGGTATTATTTCTTCTTTGAATATTTGGTAGAATTCCCCAGCCCTGGACTCTTGTTTTTGGGAGGTTTTTGATAAATTCTTCAATCTTCTTATTGGTTATTGGCCTATTCAGGTTGTCAATTTCTTCCTCTTTCAGTCTTGGCAGCTGACAGGTTTCCAGGAAGGCCTCCATTTCAACCAGATTGCTCAGTTTATTGGCATATAGTTGTTGATAATAATTTCTAATAATTGCTTCTATTTCCTTGGTGTTAGTCATGATCTCTCCCCTTTCATTCATAATTTTATTAATTTGGGTCCTTTCTCTTTTCTTTTGGATAAGTCTGGCCAGTGGTTTATTGATCTTATTAATTCTTTCAAAGAACCAAATTCTCGTTTTGTTGATCTGATCTACTGTGTTTCTGGTTTCTAATTCATTGATCTCTAATCTTAATTATTTCTCTTCTAATGCGTGGCTTAGGCATCGTTTGTTGCTTTTTCTTTAGTTTTTTAAGGTGTAGAGTTAGTTGGTGAATTCGGAATTTATTTTTTTGACTGAGGCTTGGATGGCTATGTATTTCCCCCTTAGGACCACCTTTGCAGTATCCCATAGGTTTTGGACTGATGATTTTTGTTCTCATTGATTTCCATAAATTGTTTTTCTTCTTTGATTTCCTGGTTGACTGAAACATTCTTGAGCATAGTGGTCTTTAGCTTCCAAGTGTTTGAATTTCTGCCAATTTTTTCTTGTGATTGAGTTCCAGTTTTAAAGCATTATGGTCTGAGAATATGAGGGGAATCATCTCAATCTTTTGGTATCAGTTGAGACCTGATTTGTGACCCAGTATGTCGTCTTTTCTGGAGAAAGTTCCATGTGCACTCAAGAAGAATGAGTATTCTGTTGTTTTAGGGGGGAATGTTCTGTATATAGCTATGAGGTCCATCTGGTCCAGTGTGTCATTCAAAGCTCTTGTTTCTTTGTTGATTTTCTGCTTAGATGATCTGTCCATTGCTGAGAGTGGAGTATTGAGGTCTCCTACAATTAACGTATTGTTATCAATATGACTCTTTATTTTGGTTAACAGTTGGCTTATGTAGATGGCTGCTCCCATGTTGGGGGCATAGATATTTACAATTGTTAGATCTTCTTGTTGGACAGACCCTTTAAGAATGATATAGTGTCCTTCTGTGTCTCTAACAACAGTCCTTAGTTTAAAATCTAATTTGTCTGATATAAGAATTGCTACCCCAGCTTTCTATTGAGGTCCGCTGCCATGGAAGATGGATCTCCATCCCTTCACTTTCAGTCTGGATGTATCTTTAAGTTCAAAATGAGTCTCTGGTAGGCAGCATATGCATGGGTCTTGTCTTTTTATCCAATCTGCAACCTTGTGCCATTTTATGAGAACATTTACACCATTCACATTGAGAGTGATTTTTGAAAGATATGAATTAATTATCATGTTCCTTGTGAAGACCCTATTTTTATAGATTGTCCCTGTAAATTTCTTGTATATCACTCTTAGGGTCTTTCTCCTTTTATAGAACCCCCCTTAATATTTCTTGCAGGGCCGGCTTAGTTGTCACATATTCTTTCAATTTCTGCTGGTCTTGGAAGCTCTGCATTTTTCCATCCATTCTAAATGCCAGCTTTGACAGATAAAGTACTCTTGGCTGCATGTTCTTCTCCTTTAGTACCTTGAATATGTCTTGCCAGGCCTTTCTGGCTTGCCAGGTCTCTGAGGATAGGTCTGACATTATTCTGATGTTCCTCCTCCTATACTTAAGGAATCTCTTCCCCATAACTGCCCTTACACTGGTTTCCTTGGTTCTAAGATTTGCGAGTTTTACTATTTCATGCCCGTGTGTTGGCCTGTTTTCCTTGATCTTGGGAGGGGTCCTCTCTGCCTCTAGGACACGAATGTTTATTTCATTCCCCAGATTAGGGAAGTTTTCAGTCACAATTTGCTCAAATATATCTTCTAGTCCTCTCTCTCTCCACCCCCTCAGGGATTCCAATAATTCTGACATTGGAACGTTTCACGGTGTCACTTATTTCTCTGATTCTATTTTCATGGATTCTGAGTTGTTTTTCCCTGGCCTCCACTTTTCCCTTTTTATCTTTTTAATTGGTCTTCTATGTCACTAGTTCATTCTTCTGCCTCGCTTGCCCTAGTTGTTAATCTAGATTAGATTGGATCTCATTGATAGCATTCTTAAGTTCTACCATTTCAGCTTTCATTTTTGCCCTTAGAGACTCTATGTTGCCACTAATTGATTTCTCCTTTCTATGGATTGACTTCACAACTACTACCCTATATTCCATTTCCAACATCTTGGTTATATCTATATCCATTTTAATTATGTGGCAGAAGTCACCATCTCTGAGTCTTTCTTATTTTGGGGGTCCCTCCTCCTAGTCATTCTGTTGAGGGGTGGTTGAGGGAATGTAGAGATTCCAAATTATTGACCACAACCCAAGCAAGATGCACTTGTTTTATAGGGACCTTAGGGTTGCTGGTCTCTTTTTCTCCCATTCTGTCTTCTGGGGGAGGGGTCTGCTGCACTGCTACTCTGGCAGCCCTGTTTGGGCAGAGTTGCCCTCCTCCCTGTGGCAAGGGATGGGCTCAGTGAAAATCGGTTTTGGGGGGCTTTTGTTCTCTGGTGGCTTTCCCTGGCAACTTTCTGCATCTCTTCCTAGAGTCAGAGCAGAAGAGACTGTTTCCAACCCTCTTAAGGCAGAGAGATCACAGTCTATTCTTTATTCAGCTCTCCAGGCCTCACTATCTCTGTTTCTGTCTGTGTTGCTATAAACTGTAGTGTCCTGGATTGTGTGCCTCTCAGCAGCATTCGCTCTCATTCTTTGCTTCCAGGTTGGGGCACGTCTCTGCCCTTTGTGCTTCTAAAACCACCAGCCACCCACAGTTCACACGCACAGCCCCGGTGTTCCGGGTTTCAGTCCAGGGGGCTGCCCTAAAGTCCTTTACCCACCGCTACCAGTCTGCAAGTCTGTGCCTCGTCCCCAGGGCAGGAGGTTATCACTCAGCTGCAGTGTAGGATCCCAACTGCTGGCTCCTTCCCCCTTCTGTTTATCCTCTGCTATCTGCCCGTTGAATCACATCTCTTGGCTTCATACCTCGAAACCAACCACCTGCGATATTCTGTTTGAAGAGATCCAGATCTATCTTCTTATATCTCAGGCTGATTTCATGGGTGTTCAGAGTGGTCTGGTAGATATCCAGCTCATTTCTGGGAACCGGTTGGAATAGGGTCCTCTACTCTTCTGCCATCTTCTGCCCCCTCCCTATCCATTCTTTCAACCATCCATTGGCAGAATGACCAGGAGGAGGAACTCCCAACAAAGAAAAGAACCAAAGACCATGCCTTCTGCCACAGAAGTAGTGATTATAGATATAAGCAAGATGTCAGAGACAGACTTCAGGATAGCAATCATGAAGTCAATAGCTAGGCTTGAAAAAAGTTTTAGTGACAATACAGAATCTTTAAAGGTAGAGATGAGATCTAATCAGGATGAACTTAAAAATACTATGAATGAGAGGCAGTCTAAACTGGATACAGTAACAGCCAGGGTAAATAAGGCAGAAGAACCAATTAGTGACCTAGAAGATCAGCTGATAGAAAGGAAGGAAGCTAAAGAAGATAGGGATATACAGCTATTGGCATATGAGATTAAAGTAAGAGAGATTAACGATGCCACAAAACAGGCCAATGTGAGAATTATTGGATTCCACAAAGGGTGGAGAGAGAGAGAGGACTAGAAGATATATTTGAGCAAATCATAGCTACGAACTTCCTTAATCTGGAGAAGGAAACAAACATTTGAGTCCAAGAGGTAGAGAGGACACATTCGATAATCAACAAAAATAGATCAACACCCCAACATGTAATAGTGAAGCTTGCAAATCTTATAGCCAAGGAAGCTATCTTGAGAGCAGCTAGGGGGAAGAGATTCCTCACATACAGAGTGAGCAACATCAGAATAACATCAGACCTGTCCACAGAGACCTGGTAAGCCAGAAAGGGCTGGCATGGTCTATTCAGGGTACTAAATGAAAAACATGGAGCCAAGAATACTTTACCCAGCAAGACTGTAATTCAGAACAGATGGAGAGTTAAAGAGCTTTCAGGACAGGAGAAAATGAACGAATATGTGACCACCAAGCCATCCCTGCAAGAAATATTAAGAGGGATTCTGTAAATGAAGGGAAACTCCAAGAGTCACATAGACCAGAAAGAAACAGAAAACCTACAGAAAGAGGGCCCTTACAGGCAATACAAGGGCACTAATTTCCTATCATTCAATAGTTACTTTCAACATGAATGGGCTGAATGTTCCCATCAAAGACACAGGGTTTCAGATTGGAAAAAAAGACATGACCCACGGGGCACCTGGGTGGCTCAGATGGTTAAGCATCTGCCTTCGGCTCAGGTCATGATCCCAGGGTCTTGGGATTGAGTCCTGCATCGAGCTCCCTGCTAGGTGGGGAGCCTGCTTCTCCCTCTTCCTCTGCCTCTGCCTCTCTCTCTTTCTCTGACTCTCATGAATAAATAAATAAAACATTAAAAAAAAGACATGACCCACCCCATATACTGTTTACAAGACACACATTTTGAACCCAAAGCCACCTCCAGATTTAAAGTAAGGGGATGGAGAACAATTTACAATGCCAATAGACCTCAAAAGAAAGCTGGGGTAGCAATTCTCATTTCAGATATATTAGATTTTAAACCAAAGATGGTAGTAAGAAATGTAGAGGGACACTATATCATCCTCAAAGGATCTATCCAAAAAGAAGATCAAGCAAGTGTAAATATCTACACCCCCAACATGGGAACAGCCAATTACATAAACCAATTAATAAACAAAATGAAGAAACATTTAAATAGTAATATATTAATAGTAGGAGAGCTTAACACTCCACTCACAGCAATGGACAGATAATCTAAGCAGATCAACAAAGAAACAAGAGCTTTGAATGACACATTGGACACATGGACTTTGTAGATATATACAGAACATTCCATACTAAAACAACAGAATACACATTCTTCCCCAGTGCACATAGGTCTATCCCGAGAATATACCACATACTGGGTCACAAATCAGGTCTCAAACGATACCAAAAGATTGAGATTCTCCCCTGCATATTTTCAGACCACAGTGCTTTGAAACTAGAACTCAACCACAAGAAGAAATGTGGAAGGAATTCAAGCACTTGGAAGTTAAAGACCATCTTCCTAAAGAAGGATTGGGTTAACCAGGAAAGTAAAGAAGAATTGAAAAAATTCATGGAAACTAATGAGAATGAAAACACATTGGTCCAAACCCTGTGGGATAATGCAAAGGTGGTCCTAAGAGGGAAATACATAACTAACCAAGTCTCTCTCAGAAAACTGGAAAAATGCTAAATTCACCAATTAACCTTACACCTAAAGAACCTGGTGAAAAAAGAGTAAATAAGGCCTAAACAAAGCAGGAGAAGAGAAATAATAAAGAATACAGCAAAAATCAATGAAATAGAAACCAAAAAATCTGTAGAACAGATCAACGAAGCTAGAAGCTGTTTCTTTGAAAGAAGTCATAAGATTGATAAACCGCTGGGAGACTTATCAAAAAAAAGGGGGGGGAAGGACCCAAAATAACAAAATCATGAATGGAAGAAGAGAGATCACAATTAAGACAAAAGAACTAGAAACAATTATTAAAAATCATTACCAGCAACTCTATGCCAAAAAATTAAGCAAATCTTTGCAGATGACATGATACTTTTTGCTGAAAACCCAAAACACTACACCCCCAGGTTATTAGAACTCATACAGCAATTCAGTTATGTGGCAGGATACAAAATCAATGCACAGAAATCAGTTGCTTTTCTATACACTAACAATGTAAGTGAAGAAAGACAAATCAAAGAATCAATTCCATTTAAAATAGCACCAAAAATCATAAATATCTAGGAATAAACCTAACCAAAGAAGTAAAGGATCTCTACTCTAGAAACTACAGAGCACTTATGAAGGAAATGGAGGAAGACACAAAGAAATGGATAAATATTCCATGCTCATGGATTGGAAGAATAAACATTGTGAAAATGTCTATGCTGCCCAGAGCAATTTACACTTTCAATGTAATCCCTATCAAAATACCACTGACATTTTTCACACCGCTTGAACAAAAAATCCTAAAATATGTATGGAACCAGAAAAGACCCAGAATTGCCAGGAGAATGTTGAAAAAGAAAACCAAAGCTGGGGGCATGACAATGCCTGACTCCAAGCTATATTACAAAGCCGTAGTCATCAAGACAGTATGGTATTGGCACAAAAACAGACACATAAATCAATGGAACAGAATAGAGAGCCCAGAATTGGACCATAAACTCTATGGTCAACTAATCTTTGATAAAGTAGGAAAGAATATCCCATGGATAAAAGACAGTCTCTTCAATAAATAGTGCTGGGAAAACTGTACAACCACATGCAGAAGAATGAAACTCGATCATTCTCTTAGACCATACACAATGATAAACTCAAAATGGATGAAAGAACTCAATGTGAGACAGGAATCCATCAAAAGCCTAGAGAAGAACATAAGCAGTAACCTCTTCAACATTGGCCACAGCGACTTCATTTCAAGATACATCTCTAAAGGCAAGGGAAGCAAAAGCAAAAATGAACATTGGGGAGTTCGTCAGAATTTAAAAAAATACTTTTGCATAGCAAAGGAAACTGTCAACAAAACTGAGAAGCAATCCACGGAGTGGGAGAAGATACTTGCAAATGACATTTCAGATAAAGGGGTGGTATCCAAGATCTATAAAGAACTTATCAAACTCAACACCCAAAAAACAAATGATCCAGTCAATAAATGTTCAGAAGACATAGACACTTCTCCAACGAAGCATACAAATGACTAATAGACACATGAAAAAATGTTCAACATCACTAGCCATCAGAGAATTACAAATCAAAACTACAATGAGATACAACCTTACACCTGTTAGAAAGGCCAAAATTAACAAGACAGGAAACAACATGTGTTGGCAAGGATGTGGAGAAAGGAGACACTCTTATACTGTTGGTGGGAATGCAAGCTGGTACAGCCACTCTGGAAAACAGTATGGAGGGTCCTCAAGACGTTAAAAATAGAGCTACCCTATGACCCAGCAATAGCACTACTGGTTATTTACCCCAAAGATACAGATGCAGTGAAAAGTGGGGGAACATATACTGCAATGTCCATAATAGCCCAAACTTTGAAAGGAGCCAAGATGTCCTTCAACAGATGAATGGATAAAGAAGATGTAGTATATATATGCAATGGAATATTACTCAGCCATCAGAAAGGATGAATACCTACCATTTACATTGACATGGATGGAACTGGAGATATGCTGAGTGGATTATGTTAAGTGAAATAAGTAAAGCAGAGAAAGGCAATTATCTTATGGTTTCACTCATATGTGGAAAATAAGGAATAGAGCAGAGGACCAAAGGGGAAGGGAGGGAGAATGGAATGGGAAGAAATCAGACAGGAGACAAGCCATGAGAGACTCTGGATTCTGGGAAACAAACTGAAGGTTACAGAAGGGAGGGGGTGGGGGAAAGTATAACTGGCTGATGGGTTAAGGAGGCCACGTGTTGGGAAGAACACTGTGTGTTATATGCAACTAATGTATCGCTGAACACTACATCAAAAACTTATGATGTACTATATGCTGGCTAACTGATCATAATAAAAAAAAAAAGAAAGTTAACATCCAAAAAAAAAAAAAGGAAGTCCCATCCATATGCTATCTACAAGAGACTCACTTCAGACATAAAAACACCTCCAGACTGAAAGTGAAGGAGTAGAGAACAATTTACCATAGTAATGGACTTCTAAAGAAAGCTGTGGTGGAATCCTCATATCAGACAAATTAGATTAAAAAAAAAAGACCGTAGTAAGAAATGAACACAGACACCGTATCATACTTAAAGGTATCTACCCAACAGGAACATCTAAGAATTATAAATATTTATGCTCCTACCTTGGGAGCAGCCAATTATATCCACCAATTAATAACCAAATTGGAGAAATACATAGATACCAATATAATATTAGTAGGGGACTTCAACACCCCATTCAGCAAAGGACAGATCAATTAAGCAGAAGATCAATAAGGAAACAAGGGCTTTGAATGACAAACGGGACCAGATGGACATCACAGATATATATAGAACTTTCCATCCTAAAACACCAGAATACTCATTCTTCTCATGTGCACATGGAACTTTCTCCAGAATAGATCACACACTGAGTCAAAAATCAGGTCTCAACTAAAAGATACATCCACACTGAAAGTGAAGGGATGGAGATCCATCTTCCATGGCAGCGGACCTCAAAAGAAAGCTGGGGTAGCAATTCTTATATCAGACAAATTGGATTTTAAACTAAAGACTGTAGTTAGGAACACAGAAGGACACTACATCATTCTTAAAGGGTCTGTCCAACAAGAAGATTTAACAATTGTAAATATCTATGCTCCCAACATGGGAGCAGCCATCTACATAAGCCAACTGTTAACCAAAATAGTCATATTGATAACAATACGTTAACTCTAGGAAACCTCAATACTCCACTGTCAGTAATAGATAGATCATCTAAGCAGCAAATCAACAAAGAAATAAGAGCTTTGAATGACACACTGGACCAGGTGGACCTCATAGCTATATACAGAACATTCCCCCCTAAAACAACAGAACACTCATTCTTCTCAAGTGTACATGGAACTTTCTCCAGAATAGACCACATACTGGGTCACAAATCAGGTCTCAACTGATACCGAAAAATTGAGATTATTCCCTGCATATTCTCAGACCACAATGATTTAAAAATGGAACTCAATCACGAGAAAAAATTTGGCAGAAATTCAAAGACTTGGAAGCTAAAGACCACTCTGCTCAAGAATGTTTGGGTCAACCAGAAATCAAAGAAGAACTTAAAAATTCATGGAAACCAATGAGAATGAAAACACATTGATCCAAAACCTATGGGATACTGAAAGGCGGTCCTAAGGGGGAAATACATAGCCATTCAAGCCTCACTCAAAAAAATAGAAAAATCCCGAATTGACCAACTAACTCTACTCCTTAAAGAACTAGAGAAAAAGCAACAAGTGATGCCTAAACCACACATTAGAAGAGAAGTAATTAAGATTAGAGAAGAGATCAATAAATTAGAAACCAGAAATACAGTAGATCAGATCAACGAAACTAGAAGCTGATTCTTTGAAAAAATTAATAAGATCGATAAACCACTGGCCAGACATATCCAAAAGAAAAGAGAAAGGACCCAAATTAATAAAAGTATGAATGAAAGGGGAGAGATCACGACTAACACCAAGGGAATAGAAACAATTATTAGAAATTATTATCAACAACTGTATGCCAATAAACTGAGCAACCTGAAATAAATGGATGCCTTCCTGGAAACTTATAAGCTGCCAAGACTGAAACAGGGAGAACTGACAACCTAAATAGGTCAATAACCAGTAACGAGATTGAAGCAGTGACCAAAACTTCCCAAAAAACAGGAGTCCAGGGCCTGATGGCTTCCCTGGGGAATTCTACCAAACATTCAAAGAAGAAATAATACCTATTCTCCCAAAGCTGTTTCCAAAAATAGAAACAGAAGGAAAGCATCCAGACTCATTCTATGAGGCCAGCATTACCTTAATCCCCAAACCAGGCAAAGACCCCATCAAAAAGGAGAATTTCAGACTGATATCCCTGATGAATATGGATTCCAAAATTCTCAACAAAACCCTAGCTATTAGGATCCAACAATACATTAAAAGGGTCATCCACCACGACCAAGTGGGATTTATCCCTGGGATGCAAGGGTGGTTCAACATTGGCAAATCAATCAATGTGATAGAACGCATTAATAAGAGGGGAGAGAAGAACCATATGGTCCTCTCAATTGATGCAGAAAAAGCATTTCACAAAACCCAGCATCCTTTCCTGATTAAAACTCTTCATAGTATAAGGATGGAGGGAACATTCCTCAAGTTCATAAAATCCCTCTATGAAAAACCCACAGCGAATATCATCCTTAATGGCAAAAAGCTGAGAGACTTTCCCTTAAGATCAGGAACATGTCAAGGATGCCCACTCTCACAACTATTGTTCAGTGTAGTACTAGAAGTCCTAGCAACAGCAATCAGACAACAAAAAGAAATAAAAAGTATTCAAATTGGCAAAGAAGTCAAACTCTCTCTTTTCGCAGACGACATGATACTTTATGTGGAAAAGGCAAAAGACTCCACCTCCAAGTTACTAGAACTCATACAGCAATTCAGTAATGTGGAAGGATACAAAATCAATCCACGGAAACCCCCATTCCTTTCTTATACACTAACAATGCAAATGTAGAAAGAAAAATACTGAAACGATTCCATTTAGAATAGCACCAAAAACCATAAGATACCTCGGAATAAAGCTAACCAAAGAGGTAAAGGATCTATACTCTAGGAACTACAGAACACTCATGAAAGAAATTGAAGAAGACACAGAACGATGGAAAAACATTCCGTGCTCATGGATCAGAAGAATAAACCTTGTTAAAATATTTAGACTACACAGTGCATACTCTACCTTCGATATCATCCCAATCAAAATTCCAATGACATTTTTTCAAAGTGCTGGAACAAACAATCTTAAAATTTGTATGGAATCAGAAAAGACCCTGGATCACCAAGGAAATGTTGAAAAAGAAAAACAAAGCTAGGGGCATCACGTTGACTGATTTCAAGCTATATTACAAAGCAGTGATCACCAAGACAGCATGGTACTGGCACAAAAACAGACATATTGACCAATGGAACAGAATAGAGAACCCAGATATGGACCCTCAACTCTATGGTCAAATAATCGACAAAGCAGGAAAAAATATGCAATGGAAAAAAGACAGTCTCTTCAATAAATGGTGCTGTGAAAATTGGACAGCCACATGCAGAAGAATGAAACTCGACCATTCTCTAACACCATTCACAAAGATAAACTTAAAATGGATGAAAGACCTCAGTGCAAGACAGAAATCCATCAAAATCCTAGAAGAGAACATAGGCAGTAACCTCTTTGACATCAGCCACAGCAACTTCTTTCAAGATACATCTCCAAAGGCTAGTGAAACAAAAGCAAAAATGAACTTTTGGGACTTCATCAAGATAAAAATCTTCTGCACAGCAAAGGAAACAGTCAACAAAACAAAAAGCCAACCCAAGAATGGGAGAAAATATTTGCAAATGATACTACAGATAAAGGGCTGGTATCCAAGATCTATAAAGAACTTCTCAAACTCAACACCCAAGAAACAAATAATCACATCAAAAAATGGGCAGAAGACATGAAAAGACACTTCTCTGAGGAAGACATACAAATGGCTAACAGACACATGAAAAAATGTGCATCATCATTAGCCATCAGGGAAATTAAAATCAAAACCACATTGAGATACCACCTTACACCAGTTAGAATGGCAAAAATGGAGGGCAAGAAACAACAAATTTTGGAGAGGTTGTGGAGAAAGGGGAACCGTCTTACACTATTGGTAGGAATGCAAGTTGGTACAGCCACTTTGGAAAACAGTGTGGAGGTGTCTCGAAAAATTAAAAATGGAGCTACCCTATGACCCAGCAATTGCATACATATTTTCAGACCAAAATGCTTTGAAACTTGAACTCAGTCACAAGAGGAAATTGGAAGGAATTCAACCACATGGAGGTTAAGAAGCATCCTACAAAAGAATGAATGGGTCATGCAGGAAATTAAAGAATAATTAAAAATATTCATGGAAACAAATGAAAATGAAAATAGAGTTGTTTAAACCTTTGGAATGACACAATGGTGGCCGTAAGAGGGAAGTACATTGCAATTCAAGCCTTGCTCAAAAAAACTCGAAAAATCTCAAATACCCAAGCTAACCTTACACTTAAAGGAGCTGGAGAAAGAAGAGCAAATAAAGCCTAAACCAACAAGAAGAAGAGGAATAATAAAGATGAGAACAGAAATCAATGAAATAGAAACCAGAACAGTAAAACAGATCAATGTAACAAGAAGCGGGTTCTTTGAAAGAATTAATAGGATAGATAAACCCCTAGCCATACTTGTCAACAAGAAAAGAGAAAGGACCCAAATTAATAAAATCATGAATGAAAGAGGAGACATCACGACCAACACCAAGGAAATACAATTATAAGAACATAGTATAAGCAACTCTATGCCAACAAATTAAGCAATCTGGAAGAAATGGATGCATTCTTGGAAACTTATAAACAACCAAAACTGAAACAGGAAGAAATAGAAGATCTGAACAGAACCATAACCAGCTAGAAAATTGAAGCAGTAATCAAAAACTTCCCAAAAAATAAGAGTCCAGGGTAGATGGCCTCCCAGGGGAATTCTAAGTAACATTAAGGAAGAAGTAGTACGTATTCTACTGAAGCTGTTTCAAAAAATAGAAATGGAAAGGAAACTTCCAAACTCGTTCTATTAAGACAGTATTATCTTTTTTAAAAAATATTTTATTTATTTATTTGACAGAGAGAGAGAGAGAGAACACGTAGGCAGAGAGGCAGGCAGAGGGAGAGGGAGAAGCAGGCTCCCCGCTGAGCGGGGAGCCCGATGCGGGACTTGATCCCAGGACCCTGGGATCATGACCTGAGCCAAAGGCAGCCGCTTAGCCGACTGAGCCACCCAGGCACCCAAGACAGCATTATCTTGATCCCAAAACCAGACAAAGACTCCATCAAAAAGGAGAACTACAGACCAATATCCCTGATGACCATGGATATCAAAATACTCACCATGATACTAGTCTTGGGATCCAACAGTACATTTAAAGGATGATACACCACAACCAAGTGGGATTTATTCCTGTGCTGTATGCGTGTTTCAACATTATCAAATCAATCAACATGATAGAGCACATTAATAAAAAAGGACAAGAATCATATGATCCTCTCAATGGATGCATAGAAAGCATTTGACAAAATACATCATTTCTTGATTAAAACTCTGCACAGTGTATGGATAGAGGGAACATACCTCAATATCATAAAACCCATCTATGAAAATCACACAACGAATAGCATTCTAAGTGGGAAAAAACTTAGAGTTTTTTGTCTAAGGTCAGGAAGACGACAGGGATGCCCACTCTCACCACTGTTGTTCAACATAGTACTAGAAGTTCTAGCCTCATCAACCAGACAACAGAAATGAATAAATGGCATTCAAATTGGCAAAGAAGTCAAGCTCTCACTCTTCCCAGAAGATATGATACTTTATGTGGACAACCCAAAGACTCCACCCCAAAATTAATGGAACTCATATAGGAATGTAGCAATGTGGCAGGATACAAAATCAATGCACAGAAATCACTTGCATTTATATACACTAATGATAAGACTGAAGAAAGAGAAATTAAGGAATCAGTCCTATTTCCAATTGCACCAAAACCAAGGATACCTAGGAATAAACCTAACCAAAGAAGTAAAGGATCTGTACTTTAAAAACTACAAAACATTTATAAAGGAAATTGAGGAAGACACAAAGAGATGGAAAAATATCCCATGCTCATGGATTGGAAGAACAAACATTTTTAAATGTCTATGCTACCCTGAGCAATTTATACATTCAATGAAATCCCTATCAAAATACTAACGACATTTTCACAAAGCTGAAAAAAAAAAACAATCTTAAAATGTGTATGGAACCTGAAAAGACCCCAAATCAGCAGGGGAATATTGAAAAAGAAAACCCAAGCTGTGGGCCTCACAATGTCTGACTTCAAGCTATATTACAAAGCTGTAATAAACAAGACAGCATGATATTGGCAAATAAACAGACACATAGATCAATGGAACAGAATAGAGAGCCCAGAAATGGACTCTCAACTCTATGGTCAACTAATCTTTGACAAATTTGGAAAGAATATCCAATGGTAAAACGACAGTCTCTTCAACAAATGGTACTGGGATAATTGGACAGCCACGTACAGAAAGATGAAACTGGACCATTCTCTTACACCATACACAAAGATAAACTCAAAATGGATAAAAGAGCTCAATGTGAGACAGGAATCCATCAAAATCCTACAGGAGAACACAGGCAGAAATCTCTTCGACATCAGTCACACCAACTTCTTGCTAGACACGTTTCCAAAGGCAAGGGATACAAAAGCAAAAATGAACTATTGGGACTTCATCAAGATAAAAAGCTTATGCACAGCAATGGAAACAGTCAACAAAAGTAAAATGCAACCTACAGAATGGGAGAAGACATTTGTAAATGGTATATCAGATAAATGGGTGGTATCTAAGATCTATAAAGAACTTATCAAAGTCAACACCCAAAACCAAAGAATCTAGTCAAGTAATGGGCAGAAGAGTTAAACAGACCTTTCTCCAAAGAAGACATATAAATGGGCAACAGACACATGAAAAATGCTCCACATACCTTGTCATCAGGGAAATACAAATCAAAACTACAATGAGATACCACCTTACGCCAGTCAGAATGGCTCAAATTAAGAAGACAAGAAACAACAAGTGTTGGCAAGGATGTGGAGAAAGGGGAACTCTCTTACATTGTTGGTGGGAATGCAAGCTGGTACAGCAACTCTGGAAAACAGTGTGGAAGTTCCTCAGGAAGTTAAAAATAGAGCTACCCTATGACCCAGCAAATGCACTACTGGGTATTTACCCCAAACATACAGATGTAGTGAAACAAAGGGGCACCTGCACTGCAATGTTCATAGCAGCAATGTCCACAATAGCCAAACTGTGGAAGGACCCGAGATGTCTTTCCAGAAATGAATGGGTAAAGATGTGGTATATATATATATATATATAT
>NW_027397128.1:712336-740060 GCF_003265705.2 Callorhinus ursinus
TGGATAAAGAAGATGTGGTTCATATATACAATGGACTATTACTCAGCTATCAGAAAGGATGAATACCTACCACTTGCACTGACATAGATGGATCTGGAGGGTATTATGCTAAGTGAGATAAGTCGATCAGGGAAAGACAATTATCATACGGTTTCACTCATATGTGGAATATAAGAAACAGTACAGAGGATCATAGAGGAAGGGATGGAAAACTGAATAGAAAGTAATCAGAGAGGGAGACAAACCAAGGAGTCTCTTAACTATAGGAAATAAACCAAGGGTTCTGGAGGAGACTTGGTTTCAGGGGATGGAGTAACTGGATGATGGCCATTAAGGAAGGCAGGAGATGTGATAAGCACAGGGTCTTATACTCAACTGATGGATTGTTGAACACTGCATATGAAACTAATGAAGTTCTATGTGTTGGCTAATTGAATTTAAATTTAAAAAAATAAAAGAAAAATAAAAGAACAAGGATGGATGAACAAAGGAGGGAGTCAGTGATATAGAAGATAAAATTATGGAAAATAAAGAAGCTGAAAAGAAAAAGGAAAGAAAGGTAATGGAGCATGAAGTTAGACATAGGGAAACCAGCAACTTATTAAATGTGATAACATTCATATCATAGGAGTCCCAGAAGATGAAGAGAGAGAAAAAGGGGCAGAAGCTTTATTTGAACAAATTATAACTGAAAACTCCCTTAATCTGGTAAGGACACAACATCGAAATCCAAGAAGCAGAGAGAATTCCCATTAAATTCAATAAAAACCAACCATCACCAAGTCTTATCATAGTCAAATTCACTAAATACACAGACAAGGAAAGAATCATGGAAGCAGGAAGGGAAAAAAAGTACTTATCCTACAAGGGAAAACAGATCAGGTTGGCAGCAGATCTGTCCACTGAAACCTTGCAGGCTAGAAGAGTGTGGCATGATATATTCAACATGCTGCATGAGAAAAATACACAGCCAAGAATTCTTTATCCAGCAAGGCTGTCATTCAGAATAGAGGGAGAGCTAAAGAGTTTCCCAGGTAAATATTAAAGAATTTCATGACCACTACACCAGCCCTGAAAGATATTTTAAGGGGGACATTTTAAGTGTAAAAAAAGAGAAAGAAAGAAAAAACCCGGGCACCTGGGTGGCTTAGTTGGTTAAGCAACTGCTTTTGGCTTGGGTCATGATCCCGGGGTCCTGGGATCAAGTCCCACATCTGGCTCCCCCTGCTCTGCGAGGAGCCTGTTTCTCCCTCTGCCTCCACCTGCCACTCCCCCTGCTTGTGCACGCATGCTCTCTCTCTCTGTCAAATAAATAAATAAAATCTTTAAAAAGAAAAGACCCCTTGGTCTTACAGGGAACAAAATGGCACTACGTTCATATCTTTCAATAATCACTCTGAACATAAATGGACTCGATGGTCCATTCAAAAGACATAGGGTAAGAGAACAGATTAAAAAAAAAAAAAAGACCATCTATATGCTGCCTACCAGAGACTCATTTTAGACCTAAAGATACCTACAAACTAAAAGAGAGGGAATGGGGAACCATCTATCATGCTAATGGACATCAAAAGAACGCTGAGATAGCCATACATATATCAGACAAATTAGATGTTAAAAGACTACAAGAGATGAAGAAGGGCATTATATCCTAATTAAGGGGCCTAATCACCAGGAAGATCTAACAACTGAAAATATTTATGCCCCCAAATTCAGAGAACACAATATATAAATCAATTAATAATAAACATAAAGAAACTCATTCATAATAATAAAATAATAGTAGGGGACTTTAATACCCCACTTACAGCAATGGACAGATCATCTAGTAGAAGATCAATAAGGAAACAATGGCTTTGAATGGCATATTGGACTGGATAGACTTAACAGATATATTCAGAATATTTCATCATAAAACATCAGAATACACATTCTTTTCAAATGCACATGGAACATGCTCCAGAATAGATCACATACCAGGTCACTAATCAGCCCTCAACAAGTACAAAAATATCGACTTCATGCCATGCATATTTTTAAACCACAATTCAATGAAACTTGGAGTCAACTACAAGAAAAAAATTTGGAAAGACTTCATATTCATGTAGATTAAAGAACATCCTAGGAAGGAATGAATGGGATAACCAGGAAATTATAGAAGAAATTTAAAAAAATACATGGAAGCAAATGTAAATGAAAACATGACAGTCCAAAACTTTTGGGATGAAGCAAAGGAAGTCATAAGAGGGAAGTATTTTGGAATACAGGCCTACTTCAAGAAGGCCTGTCTCAAATACACAACTTAATCTTACAACTAAGGAAGCTAGAAAAGAAGGAACAAATAAAGCCTAAAGCCAGCTAAACAAGGGAAATAATAAAAAATAGAATAGAAATAAATGATATAGAACCAAAAAACCCCATAGAATGGATTAATGAAACTAAGCTCTGGTTCCTTGAAAAAATTAATAAAATTGATAGACCCCTAACTAGACTTATCAAAAAGAAAAGAGAAAGGACTCAAATAGATAAAATCATGAATTAAAGAGGACATATCACAAACAACACCACACAAATGCAACAATTATAAGAGAATGCTATGAAAAGTTATATGCCAAAAAACTGGCCAACCTGGAAGAAATGGACAAATTCCTACAGACCTACAAACTATTGAAATTGAAAGGAAGAAAGAGAAATTTTGAACAGACCCATAACCAGCAAAGAAATTGAATCAGTAATCAAATTCTCCCAACAAACAAAAGTCCAGGGTGGGATGGATGCCCAGGGCAACTCTACCAGACATTTAAAGAAAAGTTAAAACCTATTCTCCTCAATCTGTTCCAAAACAGAAATGGTAAGAAATTTTATA
This sequence comes from Callorhinus ursinus, assembly GCF_003265705.2. NCBI lineage: Eukaryota > Metazoa > Chordata > Mammalia > Carnivora > Otariidae > Callorhinus > Callorhinus ursinus. The sequence goes on from NW_027397128.1 coordinate 715,203, forward strand.
AATTCATTCTACGAAGTCAACATTACTTTGATTTCCAAAACCAGACAAAGGCCCCAATAAAAAGGAGTACAGGCCAATATCCCCAATGAACATGGATGCAAAAATTATCAATAAAATACTAGCAAATCAAATTCAATAGTACATGAAAAGAATTACTCACCATGATCAAGTGGGATTTATTCCTGGCCTGCAGGGGTGGTTCAATATTTGCAAATAAATCAACATGATACACCACATTAATAAAAGAAACAATAAGAACCATATGATTCTTTCAATAGTTGCAGAAAAGGCATTTGACAAAATGCAGCATTCTTTCTTGAAAAAGCCCTCAAAAAAAGTAGGGATAGATGGAACATACCTCAACACCATAAAGGCCATATGTGAATGTCCCACAGTTAATATCATCCTCAATGGGGAAAAACTAAGGGCTTTTCTTGTTCCCTTATCAGGAACAAGACAAGGATGTCCACTCTCACCTATAATATTTAACATATTACTGGAAGTCTTAACCTCAGCAATCAGAAAAAAATAATAAAAGTCATCTAAATCAGCAAGGAAGAAGTTAAACTTTCACATTTTGCAGATGACATGATACTCCATGTAGAAAACCTGAAAGAGTCCACCAAAATTGCTAGAACTAATACATGAATTCAGCAAAGTCATGGGATATAAAATTAATGGGCAGAAATCTGTTGCATTTCTATATATCAATAACAAAGTAGCAGAAAGAGAAATCAAGGAATCAATCCCATTTACAATTGCAACAAAACCAATAAGATGGGGAAGTAAACCTAACAGAAAGGTAAAAGATCTATACTCTGAAAACTACAACACTTATGGAAGAAACTGAGGAGGGCACAAAGAAATGGAAAACGTTTCCATGCTCACGGTTTGGAAGAACAAATATTGTTAAAATGTCTATGCTACCCAAAGCAATCTATGCATTTAATGTAATCTCTATCAAAATACCAGCAGCATTTTTCACAGAGCTGGAACAAATAATCCTAAAATTTCTATGGAACCACAAAAGACACAGAATAGCCAAAGCAATTCTGAAAAAGAAACATAAAACTAAAGGCATCAAGATTCTGGATTTCAAGCCATATTACAAAACTGTAGTCATCGAGACAGTGTGGTACTGCCACAAAAACAAATACATAGATCAATGGAATAGAATAGAGAACCTAGAAATGGACCCTCAACTCTATGGTCAAACTAATCTTCGACGAAGGAGGAAAGAATATCCAACAGGAAAAAGACAGTCTCTTCAACAAATGGTGTTGAGAAAACTGTACAGCAAAATGCAAAAGAATGAAACTGGAACCCTTTTTACACTGTACACAAAAATAAATTCAAAATGGGTGAAATACCTAAATGTGAGACAGGAAACCATCAAAATCCTAGAGAAGAACACAGGCAGAAACCTCTTTAACCTACCTCCATCATAACAACTTCTTATCAGACACATCACCGGATGCAAGGGAAACAAAAGTAAAAATGAACTATTGGGACTTCATCATGATAAAAAGCTTCTGCACAGTGAAGGAAGCAATCAATGAAACTGAAAGGCAACTGATGGAATGGAGAATATATTTGCAAATGACATATCTGATAAAGGGTTAGGAACCAACATCTATAAAGAACTTATCAAACTCAACACCCAAAAAACAAATAATCCAGTTTAAAAATGTGAATAAGACGTGAAAAGACAGTTTTTGAAAGAAGACGTCCAGATGGCTAACAGACACATGAAAAGATGCTCCACATCACTTATCATCACGGAAATACAAATCAAAACCATGATGAGTTACCACCTCACACCTGTCCAAATGGCTAAAATTAACCATACAATAAGCATAGGTGTTGGTGCAGATGTGGAAAAAGGGGAACCCTCTTGCACCATTGGTGGAAATGCAAACTGGTGTGGCCACTCTGGACAACAATTTGGAGGGTCCTCAAAAAGCTAAAAATAGAACTACCCTACAATACAGCAATTGCACTATTAGGGATTTACCCAAAGAATACAAAAATAGAGATTTGAAGGGGTACATACACCCTGATGTTTAAACCAGCATTATCAACAAGAGCGAAACTATGGAGAGAGTCCAAATGTCTATCAACTGATGAATGGATAAAGAAGATGTATATATATAGTTGGAATATTATTCAGCCATCAAAAAGAATGAAATCTTGCCATTTGCAATGACATGGATGGAGGTAGAGTGTATTATGCTAAGTAAAATAAGTTAGAGAAAGACAAATACCATATGATCTCACTCATATGTGGAATTTAAGAAAAAAAAACAGATGAACATATGGGTAGGGGGGAAAAAGGAGAGAGGGAAACAAGCCATAAGAGACTCTTAATGATAGAGAATAAACTGAAAGTTGATGGAGGGAGGTGGGTGGGAGATTGACTACATGGGTCATGGGTAATAAATAGGCACTTATGATGAGCACTGAGTGCTGTATATAAGTGATGAGTCACTGAATTCTACTCCAGAAACCAATATTGCACTGCATGCTAACTACATAAAATATAAGTTAAAAAATACCTATGTTATGGAGGAAAAACTTAAAGGGGACTATTCTAAAGCGACTTAAAAAATGAGAGTATATTCATTGAAATCTGGTTTAAAAATTATATTCTGGGAACCTAATGGGGAAAATTTAAGTGCTGACTGGCATATGAATTATTGTTAATGTTCTGTACTGTGAGGATAGTATTAGCATTAATAAGGGAATATCTTTTTTTAAAAGCACTTCATGCTAGTGTATTTATGGGTAAAGTGTCATGATATCTGCAACCTAAAATGGCTCAACCAAAATTCAAATATATACACAAAGTAAAATTTCTCAGAAAATCTTTGTGGATAATACGGAAAACACTAGACAACATTATGGTTTAGTGAATTTAGCTGGTTAAACAACCATATCTAAAGGGAGTTCAACAGACAAATGAAAACCAACAATATGTAATCCAAAAAGAATAAGGTGAAATCTTGAACTTGTTTTTAAAATAAATCAATTGTGCAATTACAAAATGAGGAATACCTGACTTAACAGAATCTCAGGAAGAAAACAAAGAATGCAAATCTAGGCTCTTTACAAAAATAAACACACAAACATACAGTCAACTAAATCTCAACAAAGGTGCCAAGAATATATAATGGAGAAAGCATAGTTTTGTTCAATAAGTGGTGTTGGAAAACTTGATATGCATTTTTTTAAATTTTATTATGTTATCTTAGTCACCATACAATACATCATTAGTTTTTGATGTGGTGATCCATGATCCATTGTTTTCATATAACACCCAGTGCTCCATGCAGTATGTGCCCTCCTCAATACCCATCACTGGGCTAACCAATTCCCCTCCCCTCTAAAACCCTGTTTGTTTCTCAGAGTACATAGTCTCTCATGGTTCATCTCTCCCTCCAATTCCCAACCCCTTCATTTTCCCTTCCTTCTCCTAATGTCCTCCATGCTATCCCTTATGTTCCACAAATAAGTGAAACCAGATGATAACATTTTCTGCTTGACTCATTTCACTTAGCATAATCTCCTCCAGTTCCATCCATGTTGATGTAAAAGTTGGGTATTCATCCTTTCTGATGGCTGAGTAATATTCCACTGTATATATGGACCACATCTTGTTTATCCATTCATCTGTTGAAGGGCATCTTGGCTCTTTCCACAGTTTGGCTATGGCGGACATTGCTGCTATGAACATTGGGGTGCATATGGCCCTTCTTTTCACTACATCTGTGTCTTGGGGTAAATAACCAAGAGTGCAATTACTGGGTCATAGGGTAGCTCTATTTTTAAATATTTGAGGCACCTCCACACTGTTTTCCAAAGTGGCTGTACCAACTTGCATTCCCACCAACAGTGTAAGAAGGTTCCCCTTTCTCCACAACCTCTCCAACATTTGTTGTTTCTTGCCCTGTCCATTTTTGCCATTCTAACTGGTGTAAGGTGGTATCTCAGTGTGGTTCACAGGCAACATGACAATTAATTCATATCTTTCAATAATCACTCTCAACGTGAATGGCCTAAATGCTCCCATAAAATGGCACCACATTGAAAACTTGATATTCATATGCAAAAGAACGGAATCTTACACAATACACAAAAGTCAACCTAACATGTAGTAAAGACTTGGTAAAACCTGAAAACATAAAACTCCTAGAAGAAAACATAGGGTAAAATCTCCTTATCATTGGTATTGAGAGTGAATTTTTGGAATTGACTGAAAACACAGGCAACCAAAGCAAACAAACAAGTGGAACTACATCAAACTAAAAAGCCTCTGCACTGCAAAGGAAACCATCAAAACAATGAAAAGGCAATCTATGGAGTGGGAGAAAATGGTTGTAAATTATATATCTGATAAGAGCTTAACATTCAAAATATATAAGGAACTCATACAACTCAATAGCAGAAATCAAATAACTCAACTTTAAAAATGGGCAAAGTCCCAAAAGTTCATTTTTGCTTTTGCTTCACTAGCCTTTGGAGATGTATCTTGAAAGAAGTTGTTGTGGCTGATGTCAAAGAGGTTACTGCCTATGTTCTTCTCTAGGATTTTGATGGATTCCTGTCTCACATTGAGGTCTTTCATCCATTTTGAGTTTATCTTTGTGTATGGTGTTAGAGAATAGTCGAGTTTCATTCCGCTGCATGTGGCTGTCCAATTTTCCCAGCACGATTTATTAAAGAGACTGTCTTTTTTTCCATTGCATGTTTTTTCCTGATTTGTTGCATAGAGTTGAGGGTCCATATCTGGGCTCTCTATTCTGTTCCATTGGTCTATATGTCTGTTTTTGTGCTGGTACCATGCTGTCTTGGTGATCACAGCTTTGTCATATAGCTTGAAATCGGGCAACATCATGCCCCCAGCTTTGTTTTTCTTTTTTAACATTTCCTTGGTGATTCGGAGTCTTTTCTGATTCCATACAAATTTTAGTCTTTTTGTTCCCGCACTTTGAAAAATGTCATTGGAATATTGATCGGGATGTCATTGAAGGTCTAGATTGCTCTGGACAGCATAGACATTTTAACAATGTTTATTCTTCCAATCCATGAGCATGGAATATTTTTCCATCTTTTAATGTCTTTTCAAATTCTTTCATGAGTGTTCTGTAGTTCCTAGAGTATAGATCCTTTACCTCTTCAGTTAGGTTTATTCTGAGGTATTTTATGGTTTTTGGTGCTATTGTAAATGGAATCGTTTCTCTAATTTTCTTTCTACAATTGCATTGTTAGTGTATAAGAAAGCAACTGATTTCTGTGCATTGATTTTGTACCTCCACATTACTGAATTGTTGTATGAGTTCTAGTAATTTGGGGGTGGAGTCTTTTGGATTTTCACATAAAGTATCATGTGATCTGTGAAGAGAGAGATGTTTTGTTGACTGTTTCCAAAGTCATCTTCTTTGCCAATTTGAATACTTTTTATTTCTTTCTGTTGTCTGACTGCTTAGGCTAGGACTTCTAGTACTATGTTGAACAATAGTGGCAAGAGTGGGTATCCTTGATGTGTTCCTGATCTTAAGGGAAAGGCTCTCAGCTTTTCCCCATTGAGGAAGATACTTGCTGTGGGTTTTTCATAGAGGGATTTTATGAACTTGAGGAATGTTCCCTCTATCCCTATACTCCGAAGAGTTTTAATCAGGAAAGGATGCTGTATTTTGTCAAATGCTTTTTTTTTTTTTGCATCAATTGAGAGGACCATATGGTTCTTCTCTCTCTTCTTATTAATGTGTTCTGTCACATTGACTGATTTGTGAATGTTGAACCACCCTTGCATCCCCGAGATAAATCCCACTTGGTTGTGGTGGATGACCCTTTTAATGTATTGTTGGATCCTATTAGCTAGGATATTGTTGAGGATTTTGGAATCCATATTCATCAGGGATATTGGTCTGAAATTCTCCTTTTTGATGGGGTCTTTGGTTTTGGGATTAAGGTAATGCTGGCTTCATAGAATGAGTCTGGAAGCTTTCCTTCTGTTTCTATTTTTGGAAACAGCTTCAGGAGAATAGATATTATTTCTTCTTTGAATGTTTGGTAGAATTCCCGAGGGAATCCATGAGGCCCTGGACTCTTGTTTTTTGGGAGGTTTTTGATCACTCCTTACTGGTTATTGGCCTATTCAGGTTGTCAATTTCTTCCTGTTTCACTCTTGGGAGTTTATGGGTTCCCAGGAAGACATCCATTTCATCCAGTTTGCCCAGCTTATTGGCATATATTTGTTGATAATAATTTCTAATAATTGTTTCTATTTCTTTGGTGTTAGTCATGATCTCTCCCTTTTCATTCATAATTTAATTAATTTGTGTCTTTCTCTTTTCTTTTGGATATGTCTGGCCAGTGGTTTATCGATCTTATTAATTCTTTCAAAGAATCAGCTTCTAGTTTCGTTGATCTGATCTACTGTGTTTCTCGTTACTAATTCATTGATGTCTGCTCTAAGCTTAATTATTTCTGTTCTAATGTGTGGCTTAGGCACCGTTTGTTGCTTTTTCTCTAGTTCATTAAGGTGTAGAGTTGATGAATTCGGGATTTTTCTATTTTTTTGAGTGAGGCTTGGATGGCCAGGTATTTCCCCCTTAGGACCTCCTTTGCAATATCCCAAGGGTTTTGGACAGATGTGTTTTTATTCCCATTCGTTTCCATGAATTGTTTAAGTTCTTCTTTGATTTCCTGGTTGACCCTAACATTCTTGAGCAGAGTGGTCTTTAGCTTCCAAGTGCTTGAATTTCTTCAAAACTTTTTTCTTGTAACTGAGTTCCAGTTTTAAAGCACTATGGTCTGAAAATATGCAGGGAATAATCTCAATCTTTTGGTATCAGTTGAGACCTGATTTGTGACCCAGTATGTGTCCTAGTCTGGAGAAAGTTCCATGTGCACTTGAGAAGAATGAGTATTCTGTTGTTTTAGGGTGGAATGTTCTGTATATATCTATGAGGTTCACCTGTTCCAGTGTGTCATTCAAAGCTCTTGTTTCTTTGTTGATTTTCTGCTTAGATGATCTGTGTATTGCTGAGAGTGGAGTATTGAGGTCTCCTACAATTAACGTATTGTTATCAGTATGACTATTTTGGTTAACAATTGGCTTATGTAGATGGCTGTTCCCATGTTGGGGGCGTAGATATTTACAGTTGTTAGATCTTCTTGTTGGATAGACCCTTTAAGAATGATATAGTGTCGAGCTTTTGTTCCCTGCAAGCTTTCCCTACAGCTTTGGAGGATGAGAGAGAAAATGGCAGCCTCCCAATCTCCACCCCTGAGGAGCCAAGAACTTGGGGCCCCGCTCCTCAGTGCACCCCCAGAGAAAAGCAGTCAGTCATTCCCGTCTCCCCGGTCTCCAGCCACACTCCGTACTCACCCGGCCTGTGACCAAGCGTTTCTGTCTCTGGCTCACGACCCCGTGTGGAGTCTCCAAACCCAGCAGATTCCTGCGGGAAGGAAGGTACTGTGCTATTTGCTAGGAATATACACATGAAAAGACCTGATCCCTGCCCACCATTTAACCAGGAGGTGTCTGGATGGCAGATCGTCAACCTTCTCTTTCTTGAGTTGTCTGCTCTGCCATTATCTTCCACTCAATTTTGCTTCATCTTGTGATTCATTGATAGAAAGTGAAGTGAAGTCAATTAAAATCCCCTCAACACAGTGCAATTATACATTAAGGATTGTAATATAAAAAGCATCACATAAAATGAGAAGGATCGTCCAAGGCTAAGTTTATTCAATCTCTCCTCTAATTGTATCAGGACTTTGCCAAATGATGTTCTTCAACATCTGAAAGAGAAATGCCTAAAAGAGCTTCCAGGATTACTTTTTAACAAAACCCTAAAAGGAATTACATTTGTCTGCACCTGTGAATTCATTAAGGGCTCCCCCATATCACTAAACAACAGTGCTTGTGCAGAAATGTTGAAAAGCTGTGGAAATACATCAGTGGCCACTTCAATAGGAATTTCCCTTCTTTTCCTCTTGTTGATCTGTGGAATTGGGTGTGTTTGGTGTTGGAAACATGCTAATCCAGTGCAGTTTACCTTGCCAAGGGTCTTGCAAAGGAGAAGCAGCAGGAGAAAAGACTATACTAAGACACTCTCAAGTCTCCTCGCTATCAGCTCAAGGAATAAAATCTCATTTCAGAACCAAGACTGCAGATCTTCTGGGAGAGGGACTAACACACATGGCAGCTATGAAAATGTGGAAAGTGCTGCTCCCAAACCTAAAGAAGAAACTGATAAAGAACTATATGAGAACACTCAGCAGACCAGTTTCGAGGAGCATATCTATGGAAATGAGATGCCATTCCAATATTATAACTTCCAGAAGCCTAGTACTTCTGAAGTCTCTCAAGATGAAAACATATACATTCTTCCAGATTCATAATAACTTTTGAAAATATCGGGTTTAGTTATCAGAGGATAAATACTCACTGGGACTTTTATTTTACTGATGTCATTGTTAATCATGTTCTTTGGATGAAACTCAATGATCTTTCATCTGTCTCCACCCTTCTGAACCTTCTGTCTGTGTATCACTGCAGTTTAAATCCTCTTCACTTACCTTTCCCTAGATTAATTCTACACTATGTTATATTGAATCTTCCTTCTGAATGTTACCTGTTACCCTTCTTCTCTTATTTCTATCTCCACCATCTTTTTCTGGCTCAAGATTGTGTCAGTCTTCTAACTTGTCTTTCTGGCTCCAGTTTCTATACATTCAGTCAGTTCCCATGATGCTGCCAAATTTACCTTCAGAAAATATTCCCGATGCCACACCACTCCTTTGCTTGAGACCTATTAATGCCTCCTCTTTGCAAAAGACATACTACTTAAAATTCTAACTCCAGAATTTAGGATTTCCCACACTTTTTTCCAGTTAACTTTTCCAGTGACTTCTACTAATTTCTCACTCCTCTGCTTTCATCAGAATCATCTGAAAACCTGCCAGACTCATCTCTCCTCCTTGGCTTTGCTTGTCTGCCCCATCTCAAGCCTGCCCCAGATGGCAACTTCTTCCACAAGTCTTCTGAATTATTCCAAACCTACCTTTACCTTTTCCTTTTCTGATCACCTGTAGATCTGAAACCCGGAACAGCGGGGCTGTGTGTGTGAACTGGGAGCGACTGGCAGTTTTAGAAGCACAAAGGGTGCAGATGTGCCCCTGTGCCCCATCCTGGAGGTGAGGACTGGGAGCACCTCTAAGGGGCACACAACCCAGGACCCTGCAGTTTATAGCAGCACAGACAGAAATGGAGATAGTGTGGCCTGGAGAGCTCACTGAAGAACAGACTGTGATCTGTCTGCTCTGAGGCAGAGTGTTGGAAATGATCTCTTCTGCTCTGACTCTTGGAAGAGACGTGGAAAGCCACAAGGGAAAACTGCCAGGGAAATAAAGCCCCCCAAAATCGGTTATCACAGAGACCATCCCCCCCCCACACACAGAGGGCATGGCAACTCTGCCCAAACAGGATTGCCTGAGTAACAGTGTGGCAAGCCCCTCCCCCAGAAGACAGGCTGTGAGAACAAGAGACTGGCAACCTTAAGGTCCCTATAAAACAGGTGCGTCTTTCTTGGGTTGTGGTCAGTAATTTGGACTCAGTACATTCCCTCAACCACCCCTCAATAGAATCACTAGGAGGAGGAATGCCCAAAATAAGAAAGACTCAGAGACTGTGACTTCTGCCACAGAATTACAAATGGATACAGATATAACCAAGATGTTGGAAATGGAATGCAAGGTAGAAGTTATGAAGTCAATAGCTAGAAAGGAGAAATCAATTAATGGCAACACAGCGTCTCTAAGGGCAGAAATGAAAGATAAAATGGCAGAATTTAAGAATGCTATCAGTGAGATCCAATCTAATCTAGATAATCTAACAGCTAGGGTAAGCGAGGCAGAAGAATGAATCAGTGATCTAGAAGACCAACTAATAGCAGCATCCTTTCTCTATAAAAACTGTCCACCATGTATTGATAAAAGCAACATACCTCAATGTGATAAAAGCCATATATGAAAAGCCCACAGCGAATATCATCCTCAATGTGGAAAAACTGAGAACTTTTCCCCTAAGGTCAGGAACACAACAGGAATGTCTTACTCTCACCACTGTTGTTCCACATAGTACTAAAACACTCAGCAATCAGAAAAAGAAAAAGGTGCAAAATCAGCAAAGAAGAAGTCAAACATTCACTGTTCTCAGACCACATGATACTCTATGTAGAAAACCCAAAAGACTACACCAAAAGATTGCTAGAACTCATACAAAAATTCAGCAAAGTTGCAGGATATAAAATCAAAGCAGAGAAGTCAGTTGTATTTCTGTACACTAACAATGAGGCAGAAGAAAGAGAAATCAAGGAATCCATTCCATTTACAATTGCACCAAAAACCATAAGATACTTAGGAATAAACCAAACCAAAGTGGTGAAGTATCTGTACCCTGAAAATTATAGAACATTTATAAAAGAAATTGATGAAAACACAAAGGAATGGAAAAATATTCCACGTTCATGGATTGGAAGAATAAATATTGTGAAAATTTCTATGCTACCCAGAGCAACTTATACTGGACTGCAGTGCTTATCAAAATACCATCCACATTATTCACAGAGGTGAAACAAAAAATCCTCAAATTTGTATGGAACCACAAAAGACCCATAGCAGCCAGAGGAATGGTGTAAATGAAAACCGAACATGAAAGCAACAGGATTATGTACTTAAAGCTATAGTACAAGGCTGTAATCATCATGACATTATGGTAATAGCACAAAAACAGACACATTTATCAATGGAACAGAATAGAGAACCCAAAAATGGACACTCAATGCTATGGTCAACTAACTTTCAACAAAGCGGGAAGAATATCTAATGGAATAAGGACAATCTCTTCCACAAATGGTGTTGCGAAAATTGAACAGCTACATGTGGAAGAATGAATCTGGACTGTTTTCTTGCACCATAAACAAAAATAATCTGAAAATGGATGAAAGATCTAAATGTGAGACAGGAATATGTCAAATCCTAAGCAGAACACAGGCAGCAACTTCTTTTTTTTTCTTTATAACTTCAATAAGCCAACATCATTAATTTCAGATGTACAGTTCAGTAATTCATCAGTTGCATATAACACACAGTGCTTATCACATCGTGTGCTCTACTTAATGCACATCACAGTTACCCTATCCCCCAACACACTTTCCCACAGCAACCCTCAGTTTGTTTACTAAAGAGTCTCTCATGATTTGCCCCGCTTTTTTTTCTTAAGATTTCATTATGTGTCAGAGAGAGAGAGTGAGAGCACAAGCAGGGTGAGCAGGCAGAAGGAGAAGCAGGCTCCCAGCTGAGCAAAGACCCTGATTCAGGACTCAATCCCAGGACCCTGGTATCATGACCTGAGCCAAAGGCAGATGCTTAACTGACAGAGCCACCCAGGTATCCCTATCTCCCTTTCTGATGATTTCCCATTCAGTTTTCCCTCCCTTCCCCTATGAGCCTCTGTGCTATTTCTTATATTCCACATATGAGTAAAATAATACGATACTTGTCTTTCTCTGACTGACTTATTTCACTCAGCATATTACCCTTCAGTTCCACCCACATTGATGAATAAGGTAAGATTCTATACCTTTTGATGGCTGAGGAAATTTCCATCATATATATATATATGTATACACACACACACACACACACACACACACACACATATACACCACATTTTATTTTGTTTTACTTTATTTTATTTTTATTTTTTATTATGTTAAGTTAGCTACCTGTAAGTACATCATTAGTTTTTTAAGTAATATGTAATGATTCATTAGTTTCATATAAAACTAAAAAAAAAAGTTGTTCATCACAACACATGCCCTCCTTAATACCCATCAACCAGTTACCACATCCCCCAACACCACTCCCTTCTGTAACCCTCAGTTTGCTTCCTGAAGTCAAGAGTCTCTCATGGTTTGTCTCCCTCTCTGATTTCTTCCCATTCAGTTTTCCCATCCATCCCCTATGATCCTCTGTGCTAATCCTTATATTCCACATATGAGTGAATCCATATCATAATTGTCTTTCTCTGATTGACTTCTTTCACTTACTGTAATACCCTCCAGTTCAATCCATGTCAGTGCAAATGGTGGGTATTCATCCTTTCTGATGGCTGAGTAATATCCCATTGTATATATGAACCATAACTTCTTTCTCCATTCTTCTGTTGAAGGGCATCTCATCTCCTTCCACAGTTCGGCTATTGTGGACATTGCTGCTATGAATATTGGGTTGCAGGTGCCCTTTCCTTTCACAAAAACTGTTTCTTTGGGGTAAATACACAGTAGTGCAAATGCTAGGTTGTAGGGTGATTCTATTTTTAACATCTTGAGAAACCTCCATACTGTTTTCCAGAGTGGCTGTACTAGCTTGTATTCCCACCATCAGTGTAAGAGGGTTCCCCTTTCTCCAAATCCTCACCAACCCTGGTTGTTTCCTGTCTTGTTAATTTTAGCCATTCTAACTGGTGGAAGGTGGTATCTCATTGTGGTTTTGATTTGTATTTCCCTGATGGCTAGGGATGGTGAACATTTTTTCATATGTCCGTTAGCCATTTAAATGTCTTCTCTGGAGAAGTGTTTGTTCATGACTTCTGCACATTTCTTGACTGGATTATTTGTTCTTTGGACATTGAGTTTGAGAAGTTCCTTATATATCACAGGTACCAGCCCTTTATCTATAACGTCATTTGCAAATATTTCTCCCATTCCGTGGGTTATCTCTTAGTTTTGTTGACTGTTTCCTTTGCTGTGCAGAAACATTTTATCTTGATGAAGTCCCAAAAGTTCATTTTTGCTTTTTTTCCCTGTGGCCGATGTCAAAGTTGTTACTGCCTATGTTCTCCTCTAGGATTTTGATGGATTCCTGGCTCACATTTAGGACTTTCATCCATTTTGAGTTTATTTTTGTGTATGGTTTAAGAGAATGATCCAGTCTGATTCTTCTGTGGGTGGCTGTCCAATTTTCCCAACACCATTTATTGAAGAGACTGTCTTTTTCCATTGGATGTTCTTTCTTGCTTTGTTGAGGATTAGTTGACCATAGAGGTGAGGGTCCATTTCTGTATTCTCTATTCTTATTCTTTTCCATTGGCCTACGTGTCTGTTTGTGTGTCAATACCATGCTGTCTTGGTGATCACAGTTTGTAATATAGCTTGAAGCCAGGGAATGTGATGCCCCCAGCTTTGTTTTTCTTTTTCAACATTCCCTTGGCAGTTCAGGGTCTTTTCTGATTCCATACAAATTTTAGGATTGTTCTAGCTTCTTGAAAAATGGCAATGGTATTTTAATAGGGATGGCATTGAGAAGTGTAGATTGCTCTGGGCAGCACAGACATTTTCGCAATGTTTATTCTTCCAATCCCTGAGCATGGAATGTTTTTCTATCTCTTTGTGTCTTCCTCAATTTCTTTCATAAGTTCTATAGTTTCTAGAGTACAGAACCTTTCCCTCTTTGGTTAGGTTTCTTCCTAGTATCTTATGGTTTTTGGTGCCATTGTAAATGGAATTGATTCCTTAATTTCTCTTTCTTCAGTCACATTGTTAGTTTGTAGAAATGCAATTGACCTATGCATTGATTTTGTATCCTGCCACGTTGCTGAATTGATATATGAGTTCTAGCAATATTGGGGTGGTCTTTTGGGTTTTCCACATAAAGTATCATGTCACCTGCAAAGAGAGAAATTTTGACTTCTTCTTTGACAATTTGAATGCCTTTTATTTCTTTTTGTTCTCTGACTGCTAAGGCTAGGACTTCTAGTACTATGTTGAACACCAGTGGTGAGAGTGGGTATCTCTGTTGTGTTCCTGACCTTAAGGTAAAAGCTCTCAGCTTTTCCCCATTGAGAATGATATTCGTCATGGGCTTTTCATAGATGGCTCTTATGATATTGAGGTATGTTCCCTCTATCCCTATACTTGGAAGAGTTTTAATCAGGAAAGGGTGCTGTATTTTGTCAAGTGCTTTTTTTGCATCAGTTGAGAGGATCATATGGTTCTTGTTTCTTCTTTTGTTAATGTAATCTATTACGTTGATTGGTTTGCAAATGTTGAACCACACTTGCATCCCAGGAATAAATCCCACATGGTCGTGGTCAATAATCCTTTCAATGTACTGTTGGATCCTATTGACTGGGATCTTGTTGAGTATTTTGGCATCCATATTCATCAGGGATATTGGTCTGTAATTTTCCTTTTTGATGGGGTCTTTTGGACTCATGAAATGAGTTTAGAGGTTTTCCTTCGGTTTCTACTTTTTGAAACAGCTTCAGTAGTTTAGGTATTATTTCTTCTTTAAATGTTTGGTAGAATTGTACTGGGAAGCCATCTGGCCCTTGACTTGTTCTTTGGGAGGTTTTTGATTACTGCTTCAATTTCCTTGCTGGTTATGGGTCTGTTCAGATTGCCTGCCTCTTCCGATTTCAGTCTTGGTAGGTTATAAGTTTCCAGGAATGCATCCTTTTCTTCCTGATTGCCTAATTTTTTGGCATATAGCTGCTGGTAATAAGTTCTAACAACTGTCTCTATTTCCTTGGTATTAGTCATGACCTCTCCACTTTCATTCATAATTTTATTAATTTGTGTCCTTTCTCTGTTCTTTTGGGTAAGTCTGGCCAGAGGTTTATTGATCTTATTAGTTCTTTCAAAGAACCAACTTCTAGTTTTACTAGTTCTACTGTTTTTCTAGTCTCTATTTCATTGATTTCTGCTCTAATCTTTATTATTTCTCTTCTGCTTGGTTTAGGCTTTATTTGCTGTTCTTTCTTCACGTCCTTTAGTTGTAAGTTTAACTTGTGCATTTGGCATTTTTCTGATTTTTTGAGAGATACTTGGATGACTTTGTACTTCCCTCTTAGGATCGCCTTTGCTGTTTCCCAGAGGTTTTGGACCAATTTCTTTTCATTTCCATTGGTTTCAATGAATTGTTTAAGTTTTTCTTTAATTTCCTGGTTGACCCATTCATTCTTTAGCAGGATGCTCTCAAACTCCAAGTGTTTGATTTCCTTCCAAATTTCTTCTTGTCATTGAGTTCCTGTTTCAAAGCATTGTGGTCTGAAAATATGCAGGGAATAATCTCGATCTTTTGCTATCTTTCGAGACCTGACTTGTGTCCCAGTATGTGATCTATTCTGGAGAAAGTTCCATGTGCACTCGAGAAGAATGAGTATTCTGTTTTCTTAGGATACAATGTTCTGTATATAACTACAAAGTCCATCAGGTCCAATTTGTCATTCAAAGCTCTTGTCTCTTTGTTGATCTTCTGCTTAGATGATCTGTCTATTGCTGTGAGTGAAGTGTTGAAGTCTCCTACTATTAATGTCTTATTATCTATAGGTTTCTTTATTTTGGTTATTAGTTGGTTTATGTAATTGGTTGCTCCCATGTTGGGGTCATAGATATTTACCATTGTTAGATCTTCTTGTTGGGTAGACCCTTTCAGTATGATATAGTGTCCTTCTACTTTTACTAGTCTTTGGTTTAATATCTAATTTGTCTGATACGAGGATTGTTATCCCAGCTTTCTTTTGAAGTCCATTGGCATTGTAAATTGTTCTCCATCAAACTCACTTTCAATCTGGAGGGGCTTTTAGGTTCAAAATGAGTCTCTTGTTGACATAATATAGATGGGTGCTGCTTTTTTATTTAATCTGAAACCCTGTGTCTTTTCATGGGAGCATTCAGCCCATTTTCATTTGGAGTAACTATTGAAAGACATGAACTTAGTGCCTTTGTATTGCCTGTAAAGATCCTGTTTCTGTAGCTTGTCTCCATTACTTTCTGTTTTATATTATTCTTGGGGTCTCTCTTTGCATACAGAATCTCCCTTAATATTTCTTGCAGGGCTGGCTTGGTGGTCACGACTTCTTTCAGTTTCTGCCTTTCCTGGAAGCTTTATATCTCTCCATCCTTTCTGAATGACAGCCTTACTAGATAAAGTATTCTTGGATGCATGTTCTTCTCATTTAATATCCTGAATATGTCTTGCCAGCCCTTTCTGACTTGCCAGGTTTCTGTGGATAGGTCTCAGGTTATTCTGATGTTCCTCCCTCCATACATAAGGAACCTCCTTTCCCTACTCTCAGGATAGTTTCTTTGGCTGTAAGATTTGCAAGCTTCACTATTATATGTCAGGGTGTTGGTGTATTTTTATTGATTTGGGAGGGATCCTCTCTAACTCTTGGACATGAATGCTTGTTCCCTTCCCCAAATTAGGGAAGTTCTCAGCTATGATTTGCCCAAATATACCTTCTAGCCTCCTCTCTCCCTCCACCCCCTCAGGGATCCCAATAATTCTGACATTAGAACTTTTCATGGAATCAATCTCTCCAAGCCTTTTTTCACGGGCTATTGGCTGTCTATTTCTGTTTTCCTCAACTTCTTTCCTTTACATCAGCTTATCTTCTAGATCACTTTTTCGCTCTTCTGCCTCATTGACCCTAGCTGTTAGATTATCCAGTTTAGATTGGATCTCATTCATAGCATTTTTAAGTTCAGCCTGATTAGATCTCATTTCTGCCCTTGGAGATTCTATATTGTCACTTATGCTTTTTAAAGCCTAGCTATTAATTTTATGATTTCTATCCTGAATTCTATCTCTGACACCATATTTACATTCATATCAATTAACTCTGTGGCAGAGAACACTGCCTCTGCTTCTTTTTCGTTTGAGTTTCTTCCTCTTGTCATTCTGTCCAGAGAACGATGTGTGGGTGAATGAACAGAGTCCAAAATATCAACCATGACCCAAACAAGATGGGCCCTAGCAAAATCTTGAGTGGTTGGAAACTACCACAGAAAAACAAAGCCAAAATGAAACACAAGAATAATTTTTTTTAAAAAAGGGGGGGAGGGAAGAGGGACTATAATCTGGCTATTTGGACAAAGTGGGGTCTTCCACTTGTTCCTGAGTGAATTTTGGTCCCTGTCTTAGAAGACACTACATCCCAAAATTGCAAGGAAAGTAAAACACACACACACATATATATAAAGATAAAATTGAAAAGAATGAAAAAAGGACTAAAATCAAGCATATATCTATAAAAAAGTATAGATGTGAAAAAATACAAGTTAAAAAGTGACTATGAAACATAAGTTGGTATAATAGGCAGCTAGTTGAAATGAGAAAAGGGTAAAAGGATAAAAAGCATAAGAAAAAGGAAAAAAGAAAAGAAGAATTTTATCTGAAAAATAAATGAGTCTTGAGGGTACACCTGGAGCTCAATATACAATTTTCCCCTGGCATTGGAATTTTACAGTCTTGTGGGATCCATAGGTTTGTTTTCCATCTGTTCTTCCAGACTGTCTTCTCGAGGAGGGGCCTGCTGCAGTGTTTCTCCAGTATCCCTGCCTGGGGGGAGTTGTCCCACCCCCTTTCAGGGGGATGGGCTCCGTGCAAACTGGTCCCCCCATGTAGCTTTTGTTCCCTAGAGGCTTTGCATGCCTCTTCAGAGGATCAGAGCAAAAATGGCTGTGCCCAAGCTTCTGGCCCAGAGCAGAAAGATGCCCTTCTTTAATAAACCCTCCAGGACAGTCTTCTCTTCTGTATGTGCCAAAAACTGCAGTCTCCCAAAGTGCACTCCCACTGCAACTCTCTCAGAGGTAGTCCCAGGGGCCTGGGAGTGCCACTGCCCTTTGTGACTCTAGAACTGCAAGGGGTCATGGGCTTGCAGTCTTACCTGAAGCTCCTGGATCATGTCTGGGTGCCGCCCTAATGTCCTTTCTGGGCCGCTACTGCCCTGAGAGCTTTTGCCCAGTCACAGGCGCAGGTTTCAGTCTTTTTCATGCTGCTCAGGACAAGAGCAATTACCAACTGGCCCTGACCTTGGTTTATGGTGACCTAAGCTGAGAGTCACTTCCTGGGCTCTCTGACCATAACCCATTTCCTGGCTCCACTGATTGGGCACTGTACTGGTTCAGGCATCCCCATTCAATCTGTGACTCCTCAAATGTGGAGACCACAATGCCCTACCTAGAATTCAGCCTTTTCATTCCCAGATCCCCTTTCAGAGAGGGATGTCTCTCACTAGAGCAGATTTCTAAGGTTTCCAATTTTGTGCTCTAGTGTTCTATCACTTTCCAGGAGCCAGTTTATGAAGGCTCCCTCCCACTTCTGTTTATCTTTCCATATCTCCTCACAGACTCACGACTCTGCATGTCCTACCTTGCAAAAAGCAGTCACTTTTCTGCTTGTAGAGATCTAGATATGTATTCTTAAATCTCAGGCTGATTTTATGGGTGTGCAAAATGGTTTTATAGATATCCAGTTAAATTCAGGGGACCAGTTGAAACAGGGTCCCCTACTCCTCTGTCATCTTGCTTCCCTATACAACAACTTCTTTATCCATTCATCTTTTGATGGACATCTGGGCTTTTTCCATAGTTTGGCTATTGTGGACACTGCTGCTATAGACATTGAGGTGCAGGTGCCCCTTCTTTTCACTACCTCGGTACCTTTGGGGTAAATACCCAGTAATGCAATTGCTAGGCCATAAAGCAGCTCTATTTTTAATGTCTTGAGGAACCGCCATACTGTTTTCCAGAGTGGCTGTACCAGCTTGCATTCCCACCAGCAGTGTAAGAGGGCCGCCTTCTCTGCATCCTTGCCAACATTTGTTGTTTCCTGACTTACTAATTTTAGCCATTCTTACTGGTGTGAGGTGATATCTCATTGTGATTTTGATTTGTATTTCCCTAATGTCAAATGATGTTGAGCGTTTTTTCGTGTGTCTTTTAGCCATCTGAATGTCTTCTTTGGAAAAATGTTCTGCCCATTTCCTAACTGGATTATTCAATTTTTTAGGTGTTGAGTTTGATAAGTACTTTGAAGATTTTGGATACTAGCACTGTATCTGATAAGACATTTGCAAGTATCTTCTCCCATTCCACAGGTTGCCTTTTATTTTTGTTGACTGTTTCCTCTCCTATGCAAAAGGTTTTTATCTTGATGAATTCCCAATAGTTCATTTTTGCTTTTGTTTCCATTGTCTTTGGAAAAGGGTCTAGCAAGAAGTTGCTGTGGCCAAGGTCAAAGATGTTGCCTGTATTCTCTTCTAGGATTCTGATTGATTCCTGGCTCACGTTTAGGTCTTCTATTATGAATTTATTTTTGTGTATTGTGTAAGAAAATGGTCCAGTTTCATTCTTTTGCATGTAGCTGTCCAATTTTCCTAACACCATTTGTTGAAGAGACAGTCTTTTTTCCATTCGATATTCTTTCCTTCTTGTGAAGGATTAGTTGACCATACAGTTGAGAGTCCATTTCTGGGTTCTCTATTCTGTTCCCTTGATCTTTGTGTCTGTTTTTGTGCCAGTACCATGTTGCTTTGATGATCAGAGCTTTGTAATGCAACTTGAAGTCCGGAATTGTGAAGATGTCAGCTTTGATTTTCTTTTTCAATGTTCCTTTGGCTAATATGGGTCTTTTCTGGTTCCATAAAAATTTTAGGATTATTTGTTCAGCTCTGTGAAAAATGTCAATCATCTTTTGATAGGGATTGCATTAAATGTGTGGATTGTTTTGGGTAGCATAGACATTTTCACAGTATTTGTTTCTCCAATCTATGAGCATGGAATTTTTTCCCCATTTCTTTGTGTCTTCCTCGATTTCTTTCATAAATGTCCTATAGTTTTCAGAGTACAGATCCTTTACCTTACAGACTTATTTTAGAACTAAAGACACCTGCAGATTGAAAGTGAAGGAATGGAGAATCATCTCTCATGCTAATGGACCTCGGAAAAAAACCTGAGTAACAATACTTATATCAGACAAACTATATTTTAAAGCAAAGACTGTAACAAGAAATGAAGAAGGACATTATATCATAATTAAGATATCTGTCCACCAAGATCTAACAATTGTAAATATTTATGCCCCTAACTTGAGAGCACCCAAATATATTAGTCAACTAATAACAAACTTAAGGAAACTCATCAACAATAATACAATAATAGTAGGGGATTTTAACACCCCAGTTTTAGCAATAGAAGATCTCATTATCTCATGGTCTCATCTCAGGTGAAAACAACAAGGAAACAAAGGCTTTGAATGACACCCTGGACCAGATGGACTTAACAAATATATTCAGAACATTTTATCCTGAAGCAGCAGAATACACATTCTTTTCATATGCACATGAAACATGCTCCAGAGTAGATCACATACTGGGTCACAAATCAGCCCTCAAAAGTACAGAAAGATTAACATTATGCCATGTATATTCTCAAACCAAAACACTATGAAGCATGAAAACAACTATAAGAATAAAATTTAGAAATAACACAAATACATGGATGTTAAAGAACCTCCTATTAAGTAATGAATGGGTTAACCAGGAAATTAAAGAAATTTATTTTTTTAAGATTTTATTTATTTTTTTGACAGAGAGAGACACAGTGAGAGAGGGAACACAAGTGGGGTAGTGGGAGAGGGAGAAGCAGGCTTCTTGACAAGCAGGAAGCCTGATGCAGGACTCAATCAACAGGACCCTGGGACCATGACCTGAGCCAAAGGCAGATGCTTAATGACTGAGCCACCCAGGTGCCCTAAAGAAGAAATTTAAAACGTATATTGAAGTAAATGAAAATGAAAACATAACAGCCCAATACCTTTGGGATGCAACAGAGGCAGTCATAAGAGAGAGGTATATTGTAATACAAGTCTACCTCAACAAAAGATAATTCTCAAATACGCATTAACCTTACCTGTAAAGGAACTACGAAAGGAACAGCAAATAAAGCCTAAAGCCAGCAGAAGAATGGAAACAGTAAAAATTAGAGCAGAAAAAAAATGATATAAAAACAAAACAAATAGTAGAATGAATTAATGAAACTAAGAACTGGTTCTATGAAAGAATTAGTAAAATCAATAAACCCTTAGCCAGAGTTATGAAAAAGAAAAGAGAAGGAACCAGAATAGTTAGATCAGGAATGAAAGTGGAGCGTTCACAACCAACAGCACAGAAAAACAAACAATTATAAGAGAATACTATGAACAATTATATACCAACAAACTGGGCAAACTGGAAGAAATGGGTAAATTCCTAGAAACCTACAGACTACCAAAACTAAAACAGGTGGAAATAAAAAATTTGAACAGACAATTACCAGCAAAGAAATTGACTCAGTAATCAAAACTCTCCCAATAAACAAAAGTCCACTGTCAGATACCCAGGGGAATACTACCAGACATTTAAAGAGTTAATGCCTATTATCCTCAAAATGTTCCAAAACATAGAAATGGAAGGAAATATTCCAAATTCATTTTGCAAAGGCAGCATTACCATGATTCTAAAACCAGACAAAAACCCCACTAAAAAGGAGAATGACATGAATGCAAAAATTATCAATAAAATACTAGAAAATCGAACTCAACAGTACATTAAAAGAATTATTCAACACGATTAAGTGGGAGTTATTCCTGGGCTGCAGGGTTGGTTCAACATTTGCAAATATATCAACGTGATACACCAGATTAATAAAAGAAATGTTAAGAACCGTATGTTCCCCTCAATCACTGACATGTTCCCCTCAATCCTTTCACTGACAAAATACAGCATCCTTTCCTGATGAAATCCCTCTAAAATGTAGGGATAAATGGAATATATTTCAACATCATAAAGGCCATATACAAAAGACTCACAGCTAATAACATCCTCAATGGTGAAAAACTGAGAACCTTTCCCCTATGGTCAGGAGGAATACAAGAATGTCCACTCTCACCATTACTATTTTACATAATACTTGAAGACTTAGCCTCAGCAGCCAGACAACAAAAAGAAATAAAAGGCTTTCAAATTGGCAAGGAAGAAGTCAAACTTTCACTCTTTTCAGATGACATGGTACTTTATGTATAAAACCCAAAAGACTCCACCAAATAATTGCTAGAGGTAATACATGGATTTAGCAATATTGCAGGATATAAAATCAATGTTCAGAAATCTGTTGCATTTCTATACAACAATTACAAAACAGAAAAAAAAAGATATTAAGGACTCTATCCCATTCACAAGTGAACCGAAAACCATAAGATACCTAGGAATAAACCTAAATAAAGAGGTAAAAGATCTGTATTCTGAAAAATATAGAACACTTATGAAAGAAATTGAAGAGGATACAATGAAATGGAAAACATTCCATGCTCATGAATTGGAAGAAAAAACATTGTGTAAAATGTCTATACTACCCAAAGCAATCTACACATTTAATACAATCCTTAGTAAAATACCACCAGCATTTTTCAAAGAACTAGAACAAACAATCCTAAAACTAGTATGGAACCAGAAAAGACCCCAAATAGCCAAAGCAATCCTGCAAAAGAAAAAACTGGAGACATCACAATTCCAGATTTCAAGCTATATTACAAAACTGTAATCATAGAGACAGTAGGGTACTGGCACAAAAACAGACACATAGATCAATGGAACAGAATAGAGAACCCAGAAATGGACCCACAACTATATGGTCAACTAATCTTCAACACAGCAGGAAAGAATATCCAGTGGAAAAAAGACAGTGTCTTCAACAAATGGTGTTGGGAAAATTGGACAGCCACATGCAGAAACATGAAACGTTCTTACACCACACACACACACACACACACACACACACACACACACACAAACCCTCAAAATGGATGAAAGACCTAAATGTGAGACAGGAAACCATCAAGATCCTAGAGGAGAACATGGGGAGAATCTTCTTTGACCTCTGCCATAGCAACTACTTATTAGAAACGTTGTTGGCGGCAAGGGAAACAAAAGCAAATATAAACTATTGAGACTTCAAGATGAAAAGCTTCTGCACAGTGAAAGCCAAAAGGCAAACTATGAAATGGGAGAAGATATTCGTAAATGACATATGATAAAGGGTTGGTTAGTATCCAAAATCTATAATGAACTTACTCCAAAAAAAATAATAATAATAACCCAGTTAATAAATGGGCAGAATACATGAATAAACATTTTTCCAAAGAAGACATCAGATAGCTAACAGATACATGGAAAGGTGCTCAACATCACTCATCATTAGGGAAATATAAATCAAAACCATGATGAGATACCACCTCACACCTGTCAAATGGCTAAAATTAACTCTACAATAAACAACAGGTGTTGGTGAGGGTATGGAGAAAGGGGAACCTTTTTTCACTGTTGGGAATACAAACTGGTGCAGTCACTCTGGAGAACAGTTTGGAGGTTCCTCAACAAGTTAAAAATAGAACTACCCTACAATCCAGCAATTGCACTACTAGGCATTTACCCAAAGGATACAAAAATATGATATGAAATGATACACGCACCTCATGTTTATAGCAGCATTATCAACAATAGCCAAACCATGGAGAGAGCCCAAATGTCCATTGACTGATGAATGGATAAAGAAGAGCTGGTATAGAGAGGTAAGGCAAGACAGAGGAAGAGTAGGGGACCTCATTTCATCCAGTCCCTTGAATTTAGCTGGATATCTATCAAACCATGATGAATACACATGAATTCAGCCCGAGATTTAAGAAAATATATATGAACTCTATGAGAAGAAAAGTGACCCTTTTTGCAAGCTAGGAGGTGTGGAGTCATGAATCTGCAAGGAGATATCAGAAGATAAATGGAAGGGGGAGGGAACTTCCATAAGCTGGTAACTGGAAAGTGATGTAACACGAGAGCACAAAATTGGAACCCTTAGAAAACTGCTCGAGTGAGAGACATCCCTTTCAGAAAGGGGCTCAGGGGATGAAAAAGGCAGAATTTTAGGTGGGTCTTATAATCCCAGGAGACACAGAAAGAAGGGGCTTGACTGAACTAATAGAGTGCCCAAGCAGTGGAGTTGCAAAACTGGTGATGGTCAGCCAGCCCACAAGGGACTCTCAGCTTGGGTCACCATAAAGGGTGAGACAGGCCAGTTGGGTGACCAACCTGCCTGAGCACCCTGAAAAGGACTGGAACGTGTGGGCCATTTACCATCCCCTTGGAGGAGCGAAATGACTGTGCCCATGACCAGGCAACAACTCTCAGGAAAAGACAGTAGGGTGGCACCCAGCCATGAACCGGGAGCAGTGCAGCAGGATGCATGCACAACCCCACAACCACTCGCAGTTGCTAAGACACAAAGGGCAGTGACACTTGCAGGTCCCTGGGACTCACCCCAAGAGGATTGCAGTGGGCTTGAACCCCAAGAGTCAGCAGAGTTTGGAACACACAAAATTGAAAACGGTTTGTCCCAGAGGGTTTATTGAAGAGGGGGGACCTCAAACTCCCACCTCTGGGCCAGAGATCCAGGCTCAGTGATTTTTGCTCTGATCCTCTGAGGAGGCACGGAAAGCCTCCAGGGAGCAAAAGTCACATAGAGGACCAGCTTCCACTGAGCCCATCCCCTGACAAGAGGTGGGGCAACCCACCCAGGAAAAGACCCCTGAGAAGAAGCACAGCAGGCCCCTCCCCCAGAAGAGAGACTGGAAGAACAGGTGGACCACAGGCTTATGGATCCCGCAAGACTGTAAAACTCCAGCATCAGGGGAAAATAGTATATTGAGCTCCAGGTGTTTTTTCACGACTCATATCTTTCAGTCTAAAATTTTCCATTTATTTATTGTTAACTTTTTCCTATTTCAACTAGATTTTTATTTTACCAACTTATGTTTTTAAGTCACTTTTAACTTTTATTTTTTACATCTACATTTTATTGATATATGCTTCATTTTAGTCCTTTTGTGACTCTCTCTCTCTCTCTCTCTCTCTCTCTCTCTCTGTGTGTGTGTGTGTGTGTGTGTGTGTGTGTGTGTGTGTGTGTGTGT
>NW_027397128.1:740070-770467 GCF_003265705.2 Callorhinus ursinus
TGTGTGTGTGTGTGTGTGTGTGTGTGTGTGTGTGTGTGTGTGTGTGTGTTTTGCCTTCTTTGCAATTTTAGGATATAGTGTCTTCTAACACAGAGACCAAAATTCAATCAGGAACAAGTGGATCACCCTCCTTTGTCCCTCATGCAAGATTATAGTCCCTCTTTCCCCCTCTTTTTTCATTGTTTTGTTTCATTTTGGTTTTGTTTGCTTTTCTATGGTGGCTTCTGAACAGGTTGGATTAACTAGGGTGTATTTTGCTTAACTAGGGTGTATTTTGCTTGGGTCGTGATTGATATTGTGGACTCTGCTCATTTGCTCACCTATCCTTATCTGGGTAAAATGATTAGAAGGAGGAATTCACAGCAAAAGAAAGAACCAGAGGCAATATTTTCTGCCACAGAGCTAATCAATATGGATATAAGTAAGATGTCAGAAATGGAATTCAGGATAGCAATTATAAATTGCTTGAAATAGGCTTGAAATAAGTATAAATGACAATACAGAATCTCTAAGGCAAGAAATGAGATTTAATCAGGCTGAACTTAAAAATACTATGAATGAGCTGCAGTCTAAATTGAATGCTCTAACAGATAGGGTCAATGAGGCAGAAGAGAGAAAAAGTGATCTAGAGGACAGACTGATGGAGAGGAAGGAAGTTGAGGAAAAGAGAGAAAGACAATAACCCATGAAGAAAGGATTTCAGCAATTAATGATGCCGTGAAACGAACCGATGTCAGAATCATTAGGGTGCCTGAGGGGGTGGAGAGAGAGAGAGAGAGAGAGTGCCAGAAGGCATATTTGAGAAAATCATAGCTGAGAACTTCCCTAATCTGGGGAAGGAAACAAACACTCACATCCAAGAGGCAGGGAGGACTCCTCCCAAAATAAATAAAAATAGATCAACACCCCAACATATAATAGTGAAGCTTGCAAACTTAAGAGCCAAAGACAATGTAAAGCCTGGTAAAATTTGTCAGAATCAACTTTTTCAGAACATAAGAAGTTAATCAAAGGTTTTCAGCAACCCTTGTTTGATGATGTTTATTCAAGCAATACAACTGAATCTCATTAAGAATAGTGAGCTTTGTGGTACTTTAATTTTTCCTTGTCTTTATGGAGGGACAAATTTTTGCAGGTCCTTACTGCCCACCCTTTTAACTGACATTATCCTATGCAATTACCCTTTAAATTGGTTAAGAGAGGAAAAAATAAACAAATATGTAATTATGGTCTCTATTATCATTACCAACATAATTACATTTACTGGCGCTGTTAATTTTTTCATGTGGATTCTAATTAGTATCTGGTGTCACTCTTTTTTCAGCCTGAAGAACTTCCCTTTGTATTTTTTGTAAGGGATGTCTTCAAGCAATAAATTATCTCCGTTTTTGTTTATCTGGGAATGTCTTAATTTCTCCTTCATTTTTGAAGGATAACTTTATCATATATACAATCTTGTTTGGCAGTTAATTTTCTTTGTTTATGGAAGTCTAAATTAGCATACAATGTTATATTAGTTTCAGGTGTATGACATATTGATTCACAACACTATACATTATTTTCTTTCTGCATTTTGACTATGTCATACTACTGCCCCTATTGTTTCTCTAAGTCAGCTGTTAACCTTGTGATTTGCTTGTATGTGATGAGTCATTTTTCTTTTGCTCTTTTCAAGAGTCTTTGTCTTTATTTTTGGAAGTTTTATTACAATATGTTTAGACTTTTTAAAAACTTATTATACATGAAGTTCATTGATCATCTTGGATGTACAGATTAATGTTTTTATCAAAATTAGGACAATTTCAGCTATTATTTTTTTCAAATATTCTTTCTTTTCCTTTCTCTTTCTCTTTCTCTTTGTCTTTGTCTTCTGGGACTCCAATTATGTATACCCTTGATGGTGTCCCACAGGCCTCTTTATTCTTCATTCTTTTTTCTTCCTGTTTCTCAGACTGGACAATCCCAATTGATGTATCTTCAAGTTTGTTCTCTCTTCTGTCAGTTCAAATCTTCCTCTGAGCACCACTAATAAATTTTTCATTTCAGTTATATAACTTTTCAACTCCAGAATTTTTATTTTGTTCTTTATTAGACTTTAATTCTCTTTATCAATAGTCTCTATTTAGTGTGACATTGTTCTAATACATTGTTTTTTAGTTATGTGAACATATTTAAAATAGCTTATTTTAACTCTTTGGCTAATAAGTCCAAATTCTTCCTCAGGGACAATTTCTATTAAACACTTTTTTCTTTGTATAGATCATACTTGGTCTTTTTGGTCTTTTTGTTTTTTGCTTTTTCTTTTTTTTCTGCATGAGTCATAATTTTTTTGTCAAAAAAATGGCCTTTTAACTAATACAATGTGGCAACTCTGGAAATCAGATTTTCTCTCTTTTCTAGGGTTTGTTGTTATAGTTGTGTTTTTGTTGTTGTTGTTGTTGTTGTTTTAACTGGCTTTCTTCAACTAACTTCTTTGATATACGTGGCTATTGAGGTCTCTGCACGGCTAACTTAATGGTCAGCTAATTATTGGATAGAGATTTCCTTAAATGCCTGGAACTAATTTGTTTTCCAGCTGTCGCCAAAGATCTCAGTGTATATGTTGGAGGGAGCCATCAACACTTAGGCAGGCAGTTTTCAATTCTGCCTTAGTTTTCATGTTCAGCTTGTGAAAAGCCTCAAAGTCAGCCGAAGTGAGAGATTAAGGCATTCTAATGTCTTTCTGCTCAAATAAAGAATACAGCATAAATAAATGAAACATAAAACAAACAAAATCAATAGAGGAAATCAACAAAACCAAAAGGTTGTTCCTTGAAAAGTTCAAGAAAATTGGCAAACCTTTACCTCAAGTGACTAAAAAAAAGAGAAAACTCAAATTACTAAAATTAGGAATAAAAGAGGGGACATTAATACCAATTTTACAGAAATAAAAAGAATTATAAGGGAATACTATGAAAAATTGTATGCCAAAAAATTAGATGACCTAGATGAAATGGACAAATTTCCATGAAGACACAAAGTACTGAAAATGACTCAAGAAAAAATAGAAAATCCTAATAGACATGTAAAGAGATTGAATTAATAATCTAAAGTCTTATTACAAAGAAAAGCCTAGAATGATATGACTTCCTTAGTGAATTCTACCAAAAGTTTAAAGAAGAATTAACATCAGTTCTTCAAAAACTCTTCCAAAAAATGGAAGGGGACCCCCCTCAACTCATTCTATGAGGCCAATACTACTATGATACAAAACCTAGGTAAAGGCATTGCAAGAAAATACAAATACAGATGAATTTCTCTTATGAAAATAAACACAAAAATTCTCATCAAAACACTAGCAAGCAAAATCTAGCAGCTTATAAAAAGGTTTAGACATCATGACAAAAGTGGAATTTATTCTAGAAATGAAGGGTTAGTTTAACATACAAAAATCAGTCAATGCAATACACTATATAATAAAAGACAAAAGCTATCAAATGATCATCTCATAAACACAGAAAAAAAACCTGACAAAATCCAATACTCTTTCATGACAAAAATATTCAATGAATTAGGAATAGAAAGAGACTTTCTCAACATGATATAAAGGGTGTCTAGCAAAAACCCAGCTAACATCATACTCAATGGCCTGCCAAGGAAACAGTTAAAACATCTAGTATATAGAGTGTTGAGAACTGGGAGGAAGAAAAGGTTGGAGCCATAAGATATAAGGCTTTGAATGCCAGGTTGAGAAAATTAGTCTTGATTTCATAAATAGTGACTTCACAAGAGGCATAGCCTGAGCAGTTGGGTGATTTCTAAAGAACATTCTGGTGGCTTCAGCTGAGAGAGGAGGCATGGAGTTCAGTGGAGGCTAGGGATGAAGGCCTGATCTGGGACCATGGCAGTTGAGATGGGTAGGAGGGGATGGATTCAAGAGATATTAAAGAGATAGAATCAACAGAATTCGGTAACTGATTAGATGTAGATTCTGAGCAAGAGTCAAGAGTCAATGACAACTCCATTTAAGAGCCTGGCTGGCTGGTAATGCCATTAACTAAAAGGTTGAATTCTTCTAGCTTCAGGAAATAGAAAAAGGAAGTATAGCATCCTCTGCATATCAATCTCTTGAGACATGAATACTATTATTCTTTTGACAGGCAAATTTATTTTCTCAAGGCAAAATTCCTTCCACCTTTCCTCATTGATTTTATTTCCAACTGTTATAATCATTTTCTTTTGCTCTCTTCTGGATATGTTCTAATTTCTGTCACTTTCAGAATGTAAGATATGAACAGAGTGGTGAGGGCAGAGTTGTAGGTTTGGCCAGCAAACCCCGAGGTGGTGAATGAAAAGATTACTCCAGACACCTTAGTAGGAGAAAGGAGAGGGCGTGGGGACCAGATGCTCTAGTGGAGAAAGGTCCAGAGCCAAGCTCTGTCTCCACTTTTATTGTGAACATTATCAATACATCAAGGGAATAAGAAAAACAAAAAGGAGTGTGAAGTTTTAATAATCAGGACAGTAACATAGAGAGTATACTGTGATTAGAACAAGCTATGCTTGTGACTCACATGCAGGCAGGGAGTACGTGACCACCAAAGATAAATGTTTCTCCTAAGCATCTACTCCCCAGATGAGTGCACTGAGCTGCTACAAGGATCCAGCTGTTCAACCCAGAAACTGCAAAGGAGGCCCAGTTTTCCAGACATGTCTTCTTTGCTTTTCAATTAGTCTCACCCAGGGAGGCATATATTTATTAAATCTTATCTAGCCAGGCATTATGAATTCCCACAGGTTTGGAGAGAAAGAGAGCCAGAGTGAAGGAAAGAGAAAGTATGCTCAGACGGTGAGGCCACAGCATAAGGATACGGCCTGAAGTTTAACCATTAACTCAGAGAAGACAATGAGACGAACAACCTGTGGCTATCTTAGCCCATCTATACTATGGTTCTCATGTCAGAGTTTTCTCTATTTTGACAAGGAATCAGAGGCAATAAAGTGGTTTTGGAGCCTTTAGGGTTAAGACAAGGACCTAGTAGTTTGGGGGCCTAACTCTAGCTCAGTCTTATATCATCTAAGGGGTCTTGGGAAATCCTTTTCCATTCCAGGTACTCTTTCCTGCTACAGATGACATTCCATTGGGTTCAAACTTATGAAATTGTTAATACTTGGCTATTTTGACTGGCACAAATAGCAATATCACATGGTTCAACTTAGTACTTTTATCTATTATAATCACATGTTTGCTTACTTAACACGTTTCCATAGCATGTATGCATGTGCATGCATACACACACACACACACACACACACACACACACACACACACACCGCTGATAGATTGGCAGCTCCTTTACGGCTGAAACAGTTCTGGATATCTGATGGGAATTACTCTCACCATTGCCAGTTTTGTCTACCAATATGATGTCACTGAATGTGGAGTTGAAAAAAGATGTGCACAACTGGCTCTTGAAAGCTGGTACAAGCTGGCTCTAGCAAACCACTGCTTATCTCTACTTCCCCTACAGCACTAAATGCAGAATCTCAGACTTAGCATGAGGGGGTAATTGTTTGTCAATTTGAAGGTACAATCTCCTTCTGAAGAGTCCAAGCTGCACAGAGAATGGCAGTAATAATGGCAACCATTTTGCCACCTACCCTTACCGTTTTCCAAATATTTTTATATCCATTTCACAGAAGTGATACAGGGCAGGAATTAATATTCTTACCTGATGGATGAAGAAGCTGAGGTCGAGAATTGAGGGGAGTGCCCAAGGTCACACAGTCATCAGCAGGCCAAAACCAGAAAGGCAGGTCTCTGATATAACTCCCAGGAGGGCAGGCAGACACCCTGGATTGGACTATGCTGGACTCTACTTGCTGAAGCTCAAGTCCACCTTGAGCTATAGAGAAGATACTCCCTGATTCTTGAGCCAGGGGATGGAAAACTACAGACCATTTCTATCAGCTGGCCACAATTACTCTGAATAATTGTTGCTGCCATGAACATAACCAGATAAGGAGGAAGCCACATGAAGCCATCTGTACTCTGTATGGTCCTCTGCCAAAGCCATGAACATGCTCAGCCTTGGTATTAAGAAAGAAAGAGAGAGACAGAGAGACAGAGAAAGAGAAAGAGAGAGAGAAAGGCCAACAGAGAGAAAGAGATCAAAAAATTGAGAGATTGAGAGAAGGAAACTGAGATTGATGAGCTGGGAGGATTAAAAGAGTGAATTCCTTTAAGTATGGCAATTTTTAAAAATCCTAAAACACATACACACATCAAAAATAAAACTCTAAAGTCACTGTGTCTAATAGCTGGGTTGTCACAGTGTAGAGTCTTGCTGTTGGCAAGTAAAA
This sequence comes from Callorhinus ursinus, assembly GCF_003265705.2. Classification (NCBI taxonomy): domain Eukaryota; kingdom Metazoa; phylum Chordata; class Mammalia; order Carnivora; family Otariidae; genus Callorhinus; species Callorhinus ursinus. The sequence continues at coordinate 746,413 of NW_027397128.1, forward strand.
ATGGCTTTTGACAAGGACTTGGCAGACAACCAGTGCCAAAACATTTGAGTAATACTACCACCTTGCATTTTTATAGCCTTTTACGATTTTTAAAAAGTACTCTCATATGTAGTATTTACTGAATTTTCTACTAGGAAAAATGAAGATGGCCTCCATTGGAGCACAGGATTGGTGGGAGGGAGGCTGAGTAGGTATTACTGGTCCCAATTAGCAGATGGGAAAATATGCTCAGAGCTGGGGACAGACCAATCCAGGTTATAAAAACTTGCCTGTTACACATTGGCTGCTTCCAGCACAGGCCTGCCCCAAGCCATTTTTTCAACTTCCAGGTGAGTAGAGTTCTTTTTCAGTCTAGCCTACCACTAAGCCTTGCCCCAGAGATGACGTTATAAATACCCTAAAAACGCTTGGCTTTAAGGCTGGGCTACCCTGAAAGCATCCCTCAAGGTGGGGACCCGGAGGAAAGAATTTGATGAGTCCTCTTTTTACAACTTGTAGGCAGATAAATCTCACTTACCAACACAAAAAGCTGCTGGAAACTCATAAAAGCCCAGCCAGACACCAAGGATGAGCCACTGTTATCTCCTTTCCACTCATTTGTTTGATCCCACTGTTCCTCATTTTCCTCCTCATTTTGCACCTGGGCTTCTCATAGCACTTTAGCCTCCTTACTTGGATGATGGTTTTACTCCTGATTATGCATCTCATACCTTAACCTCCTTGTCCAGGTACAGACTGATACAGGTATCCTGTTTCCAGGTGTTTCCAATTTCTGATAAAAGAAACACTTGCCACCCATTCTCTCTGAAGTCTCCATTCCCACCTCTTCTTGGGGTGAAACATTGGACCGCAATCCTGGATGCTGACAGCTTTGGCTCTCCTGGAATCCTTGTGTGCAGCCACTAACAGGCAATCACATAGCTCAGTGGGAAAATCATGATGGGGTTTTCCCAGTTGCTGAGGTCCTCTACACAGGGAGACCAGGTTGACTAGATTTTCTCCCACTACAGGTCCACACCTACTAAGAATCCAAAGTGAGGCTGCCTATGTGCCAGGGATACAAGGCACAATGACTGCTAAGATTGTCTATCATCTGCATGGGCCAGACACTAGACAGAGAGGCTTTATACATACCATTGGTAATTCCCACAAGGTACAAAAATATTTTTTCCATTTTACAGATGAAGATACTGAGGCTTAGAGAACATCTCACTTATCCATGGTCACATAGCTGGTAGGTCTGGAGCTAAGAATAGGACCCAGATCTGTTTGACTTCAAAACTCATAACACCACTCAGCCTCTAACAGATTTCCAAGAGTAATGACAAAGGACCTGTTAATTTGTCCAAAGTGTTCATACTTGGCAAGTTAAAATGAATGGAATTACCTGATCTATGGTGATAACTTTTTAATCTCTGTTAAAGATTTTATTCCTAAAATATTGTCAGTGTTAAGAGGGTATTAGAGGACATCAAGCAAGGCAACAGCTCCACATCCCTCTGCCTAGATTAGGCCACCCTTGAGAGATTGTGTCTTGTTCTGGGACCCACACTTGAAGAGGGCCACAAACAGTGGAGTGTGACCAGGAGGGAGCGAGAAGGCTGGGGAGTGCGCTGAGACCCAGAACACTGAGGAAAGTTGGAAGTACCTGGAACTGTTTAGCCTGGAATGAGTGGACTTCAGGTGACATAAGACAGGTCATGTCATTCTCCACTCCCATCTAATTCAGGACAAGAGCCAAAGTCTTTATGATAATCTACAAGGCCCTTTCCCATCTCCCCAACCCCAGCATTACCTCTGTGACCTCATCTCCCATGATGTTCTCCTCACTAATTCCATTTTATCCACACTGGGGTCCTGGCTGCTCCTGGTATACATTATCTGCTCTTGCCTCAGGACTTTATTTATCTCCTCTCTCAAATGTGACCTGCTCAGTGAGTCCTCTCTTGACCACTTTATTTTAAATTGCAATCTCCTGTCTCTCCCCCTCTATTTCTCTCCATTGTACCTATCACCATCTGACATACTATATGTTTTGTTTATTTATTTGGTTTTTTGTCTGCCCACCCTCCTGCAAAACGGTTATGCCTCACTTTCTTGTTCACTGATGCACACTCAGCACCTAGAACAGAACCTGGAATATAATAGCTACTCAAGGTTTGCTGAACCAAAGAACACCATCTTTGCCTTCAGATCTGGAAGGGTTGTTATAGGACAGAGAGTAGATAGCAGAAATGATCAAGGAACTAAGATAGGTCAATAGCAGCTTAAAGAACATCTTAGTGGATGGTTACATACAAAAGAATGAAACTGGACCACTTTTTAACACCATACATAAAAATAAACTCAAAATGGATTAAATACCTAAATGTGAGACCTGAAACCACAAAAATCCTAGAAAAGAACATAGGCAGTAATTTCTCTAACACTGGCCATGGCAACCTTTCTCTAGATATATCTAAGGCAAGGGAAACAAAAGCAAAACTAAACTATTGGGACTGTGTCAAAAAAAAAAAAAACTTTTGCACAAAGAAACCATCAACAAAACAAAAGGCAATCAGTATACTGAATGGGAGAGGATATTTACAAATGATATATCCAATAAGGGGTTAATACCCCCAAAATATAAAGAACTTTCACAACTCAACACGGGAAAACAAGCAATCCAATTAAAAAATGGGCAGAAGAATGAATAGACTTTTTTTTTCCAAAGAAGACATACAGATGGCTAACAGACACATGAAAAGATGTTCAACATCTCTCATCATCAGGGAATTGCAAACAAAACCACAATGAGATATCACCTCACACCTGTCATAATGGCTTAAATCAACAACACAAGAAATAACAAGTGTTGGAGAGGATATAGAGAAAAAGGAGCTCTTGTGCACTGTTGGTGGGAATATAAATTGGTACAGCCACTGTGGAAACAGTATAGAGGTTCCTCAAAAATTAAAAATAGAGAAATCATATGATCCAGTAATTGTAGTACTAGATATTTAGCAAAAGAAAATGAAAACTCTAATTTGAAAAGTTTTATGCACCTCCATGTTTATTGCAGTATTATTTACAATAGCCAAGATAAGGAAGTAACTTATGTGTCACTGATAGGTAAATGGATAAAGATGCAGTGTATATATACAATGGGATATTATGCAACCACAAAAAAGGATGAGTTCTTGCCATTTGTGACAACGTGGATGGACCTAGAGGGTATTATGTTAAGTGAAATAAGTCAGATTGAGTAAGACAAATACCATATGATTTTACTTATATGTGGAATCTAAAAACAAAACAAAACAAAACAAATTAGTAAAAACACAAAAAACAGAATCAGACCAGTAAATATGGAGAACAAACTGATGGCTGCAAGAGGGAAAGCGGGTAGGAGAATGGGTAAAATGGGTGAAGAGGAGTGGGAGATAAGGCTTCCAGTTTGGAATAAATGAGGCATGGGAATAAAAGTTATAGCATAGGGAATATAGTCAATGATATTGTGATAGTGTTGTATGGCAACAAATGGTAGTTACACTTGTGGTGAGCATAGCATAACATATAAAGATGTTGAATTGCTCTGTTTGTACCTGAGACTAACATTGTGGGTCAATTATAATCAAATAAAGAAAAATTAATTTAAAAAAGAAGGCACGTCTTGGGCATTAAAACTACCCCAGGAATCTAATGCCCGTGGAGGCGAGCAGGAAAAGGACATGTGGTGTAGGAAGAATTTAAGCATCAAAAGTGGAAGGTTAAGAAAAGGACTGCAGCTTGAGATTCTGTTCTCCAGCTTCCTCATTTACAGATGAATAAACTGAGGCTCTGAGAAATCACCCAAACTTCCATCAGTTGCAGGCAGAGCAGGGACTAATATCATGGTGTCCTGCATTTCAGGACAGTGATTTTTTTTTCAATAAGGCTGTATTTTTGTGGCAGCGTGATTTCTAGAAATATTCAAATTTGTTTGTGTCTGTTGTCCTTCTATGTCCTTCCCCATTCCCCTGCTTCTTGGAGGTAACCAAGCCCTTGACAGACCTCTTGCAAGAGGGATTTCACAGTGCAGAAAGCAGAAGCAGCCTGAAGTGACCAAATCTATCATTCTCTTATAAAAGTCTGAAAATCCCATTTATTACATACTGTCATAAAGGAAAAGGAAGAGGCACTGGAAAGCCCAAAGAGAAAAAAATAAGAGAGATCCTTATCTCTCCCAGCCCCACCTAGAAAGGAAGATTTCCTGATTTGGGGGCAGTAGGAACTCAAGCACCGCTTCACTGCAGATCCTTAAGGATGGGGAGGAGATGGCTCTAAGGTACCTAGAGGGAGGTAGAATTTAAGTCCCTAGGGCTCTCAGCTTTCCCTTTCCCACTGCTGGCATGGAAAATGAGGGTGTTAGTGGTGACTGGAATAGGTTAGAGATTAGTTGCCCTTGCCCTAATTTCTGTGTACCATAAGTGTCCCCTGAATTCCAGCGCCACCCTTGAAGGGGGCCCCCAGTCATGACTGACATGGAATTTTTGCTTCCCTGTTAGGATGGGGGGCTTGAAGTCAGAATTTAGCTACAAAACAAAACAAAAAAGGACTATTTATTACATACCCACATCTGAATTTGTGGACAGAGATAGATGCCCATTCCATTTTTGTTTTCTTGAAGAACATAACATTAATTTTAACCCTAGCATTTGTGGCCAGGCAGAGCAGCCACTTCCTGTTAGCAATGGGTGCTGCACAGGAGCTCGGGGAAAACCTCATCAGATGCTCTATGTACTGGGAGAACAATGTGGAAAATATGCTCGGGCATCCAGAGAGAGAAAGTGGAAAAGCAGGAAAGAAACTGAAGGAGCAGAGGAGAGCAGCCTTCAAGAGCCCATAAGACAGCAGTTACTCTCCCAGAGAATGAGACTGTTTCCCACTGTGGCTATTAAGTGATTTACAATTAAATACCTCTTCATGAGGTGGTGCTCCAATTGATGGTCTGAGTGGTGGGAGGCCTGTTCTCCAGGCATAAAGTGCTCATGTTTATTGACTCACTCTGCTATTCATCATGTTTCCCAGGCCACTTATTAGCAGGATTAAGTGGGCCTACCTGGCTGGGAACAATTCCCAGAGATCCAAGGCTGGGGGTGGAAGTGGGGGAAGGAAGTCCTTCCCTGGGCTGACAAGGGCCTCTGATCTGGGCTTGGGGCTGGGAGAGTGGGCTGGGCCCAGTGGAATAAGGAGGCAGCCACAGTTCCTTTTTAGTTTTAGGATGCTCTCATTTTGGGCCTGCTGCTGGGGTCATTGCTGGGATTTACTGTTAGCATCCCTAAGGTGCAACTAACCAGAAGCTTCACTACTAGTATGATAGAAAAATGTAGGAGATTTAGACTCCACTCATCTGTCTGTGTGAACTTTGGCAAGGGCCTTAACCTTTCTGAGGCTCGGTTTTCTCATCTTAAAATGTACATAACAACGTTAACCTTGTAGAGTTAAAGTAAGGATTACACAAGATAATGTGGTTAAAGTGTCTAGTGCCTGCACATATCAATGATATTTTTCATTCAGGGCTTGAGGAATTATTAGCAGTACTCTTTCTTTTCCACCACATCTTCCACCCCTACCTGCCCACTCTGTTTCTCACTTTAACTTACAGTCAATGTTCTGTGTTATCATGAGCAAGTCGTTTCACTTTTCCATGGCTCCTTTCCCACCTCTGTAAAGTGGGGATGAGATCATCTGCTCTACCCACCTGCTTCAGGGGCCTTTTAAAAGATAATGGAGATGGAAGTTTGCAGACTAGAAAGTGCTACCCTCAGGTCGCTTGCTTTTATTGGCCAGGTCGGGATCCCAGAAGCCATGCAGCCCATCTAAAGTGTAGGAATTATCCAAAGTAAGAACATGGTCGGTAAGGCCCAGAGCCCAGTGAGGGTGGGGGCAGTGGGGAGCTAGCAGCTTACCCACAGCATCCTCCAAAAGATCTGTACAAAGGTATCTTATCTGTCGTGTTTACTTCTGCTCTAAACAAACACTGGGAACAAAGGCAGCCCGTTCACCAGGCACAACCCCAGTCCTTAAGCAGACCAGAGAACAGCATTGGAGCTAACCAAAGTGGTTTCCTTGGTGATCTAAGGAAAGTCTTAGGAGGTTCCCTCTACTAACATCCCCTTCCAGTAATGCAAAGGACTCCCCAGAGGGTCACAGTGAAGGCAGCCATCAGCCACAGCAGAATAGGAAGAGCTCTTACCACTTGTCTTATCCAGCAGGTACAATGCACCAGTCATGTGGGATCCACACCACAGAAAAGAACTTCACCCCAGGCCAACTGAGTCAGAAAGGGGTCGGGAGTGCTGGATTTAGGCAGTTGAAAAAGTTCCAAGGGTTACTCGGTGGTAGCCCAGTCTTCTGACTTGCATATGGAAACTAGTCTAGTCAAATCTATGCCCATGCCACCCATATATTATTGATGCGGAAACTGAAACTCAGAAGGGATTTTCCCAAGCCCAACTGATTAATGAGGGATGAAAACTACACAACCCCTTGAATTCCCAATGGATGTAATAAGACCTTCCTAGAAGGTCTTGCTCCAAAAGCTCTCTGAGTAACCGTGACCCTCTTCCTTCCATGAACAGTCCCTGGCAGATAACTCAATATCTATGAATTATTAACTTCCCTCCCAGGAGCTTCTCTCTTTTCTCTCTCATTAAATTGCTTTTATTTTGCTTTGCTTGATTCATGAGGTGTTGGGGGCCACCAAACTTCTTTGCTAATCTGGGAAGGGACCCCAGGGAGTTTACCTATGTGTCTATGGCAGTACTGTCTACAGTCTATAGCAGTTTTAAGTAGCTACTATTTCAGGGCTTCTGGCTTGGGCATGGCAATTGGGAAGAACTCAAGGGAGCCCACTAGCAGGTGTTAGAAGCCCTTGCTTATCAGGAGCCAATGGTAAAACACATGTTTCCCTCTCAACCCCACAGCTGAATAGGTGGAGCAGGCAGCTGCCCAGGAAGCATCTCAGCCCATAAACCCAGGTGAAGAATGCCATTCCTGCAGCTTGGCTGGAGAGTCCCACTATCAGTACTATCCTTTAGATGGAGCCATCAGTAGGAAGTCCACACCTCTGCCTCCTGGCTGGTGGGGAGGTCAGCACACTTGCATGAACTGAGTCTAATTTTAGAAGTGCTAACCAGCCCCTGGCCGTTCTCAAAATGTGAAAAGTGTGATGGAGAGTTTACCAACACTGCATCAGACAGATGCAGGGCATGACTTGGACGAAGAACCGAAGTTTCCCCTACTTTACTTTCAGCTCTGGCTTCTGTTTCCCCAGTGGGTGATCCCCAACCCCTGCCAACCTCCTTGCTTTCTCCATTTCCCTTCAAGGGCAAACCCAACAACCATGGGTCACAGGCATGCTGCTGTGGAACAGACCACAAGAATGCACTTTTGTGATGGGGGGAGGGGTCCTTCTTGAACCCAGTTTATTAGCATTCAGCAAAAGAAATATATGTTGTAACAAATAGGCAATGCATCAAGATATCCAGTGAGAGCTAGGATTGGACAATTATGTGATGTCTCAGGGATAAGGAAGGGGAAGCTAGGGCACATCCAGGGACCATGCTCCCCATTTTACACTGGGAGAGAAAAAACTCTTACACCTGGGGTGGGTATGTACTGCAGTTACCGATTTCTTCCCTCTGTCCTCCAGCCATTTTATTCAATATGAGCTAAATATACATTCCTCATTTCTTCTCCACCCCGCCCCCATATACAGCAGGGAAAACAAGCACCAATAGTAACAAGAATAATAATTAAAGCCCCGCCTCTCAGTAGGCCCAACCCTCATACATAGACATGCCATGTGGATTTTCTTCTTTGGAGTGACTGTAGGATAGAAAAGTGGGAATCAGACCAGCAAGACATTACCCTGATAGTCACTGTTCCCCCTTAATACCATTCGTATGTGAACGGGAGCAGGACAAGGCAGGAGAAATGGCGGTAGGGGGAGAGATACCCCCAAAGCAGCAAGAGGGGTCAAGGAGTTCTCCAACATCTCTTCTGGGCAAATGTCAACTGAGTTCTTGGAAAGTCCCATGCAAGGGTTTCCCCAGTGAGATGGCCAATTCATGGTGGTTGAAGCATCACTGCTATCTGTCTCTTTAGCTTCTTAGGGAAAAGTGACATGATAGAAACTCCATGTCCTCCTCACTGGGTTGAGAATGCCCCCAAAATGCTCCTTTGGAGAAACTCAGCATGACAAATAGCACAACATGGGGACTCATTTCAAAATGAAAGCACAAAACATAAAAAGGAGGGGGGGGAGAGAGGAGAGATGGGTACTTCCAGAAGGTCTACACATGGGGAAGGGGCAGGGCCCAAAAGAAAAAAATAAAGCCATAAACAACATGCTATCTACCAGGTTCTCCATGCCTGAGTCACCTGGCATTTGTCATAGTACCTGGGCATCTTTTGCTGTCCCTATCATGGAGGGAGGGGATGGATAGTAAGATACATTGGGATGAAGAGAGGGGAAAGAGTGAGGACCCTAGGCGGTTGAGATGCCAGCCCTCTGCACAAGCAGCAGCAATTTTTGTGTCATCTTTGTTTTGTTTAAAACTGTAAACAGCACCACTTAAAAATAAAATATATCAGAAAAGAACAATTGATAAACATTGTTTTCCATGAATATAAAATGCAAACAATACAAAAATAGATAATTGACTTTTGATATATATATATATATATTAAAAACAACTTGGATGTAACATACACATGGGTAAACTTGAAGTCTCCCTGCTAAATCCCCCATGCCTCCCTCTAGCAACTGGGCCCAGGGGCCGAGGGTGGGTGGGGTGGTGGCACTGGCAAGGGTGGGAAAGTTGCTAGCAACAGGATGAGAGGAATACACCCTGGGTGTAGGAAGCTACTTCCCTGCTTGGTACAGCATTGAGGAGGAAGAGAGAACAGTGTTGACCAAAGCCTTTGGCCCAGGAGGCTTATGAACAGGTGCCCAAGCTGAGTGCCCCAAGGCAGGGCTTCCTTGAAGGTGCTAAAGCACTGAGAAACTGGTAGCCCTGAAAGAAGCCTGCTAGTTGGCCTTCTCTATCCATAGTCACTGGTTCCCCATGGACTGCTCCCATCCGAGAATTCTCAGGATCAGAGCTGTCTGGTACTGAATAAGCCTGCTGGGTAGCAAGATGATGGCAGACACCCCCTCTCAAGTCCTATCTTCCCTTGAAATCACACCCACAAGCATTATTCCAGGACCTTGCAATGCAGACACGGTGTTCGTCTGGTCACAGCCTAAGATATGTGGGCTTGACATCAATACCTTTAGTAGACCGGGGCATGTCTGGTGCCAGCTAAGCAAGCACTGGCTATCTTTGGGGAGAGGCCTGGAGATTAGTTGGCTCTCCCAATGACAGCCTGTGCTGCCATCAACACGTCTCCAGCTAGATCTTCCTTCCTCTTCCAGGCTGCTGGTGGGATTCGGCCATCAACTGCTTGGATATAGAGACCCAAAGGAGCCTGGCTTCTGTAGCCATTCACCCTGAGACTGTCCCACTTCTGGTGGTGAGGATCCTGTCCTTGGGCTGGTAAGGACATTGAAAGAACTTGCAGGCAGCAATGATGTCTAAACCATGAGATGTTGCTCAGTTCTAGGCCTTACTCTGTACTTGACCTTCCAAAGCCCAGCAAAGTGTATTAGGATGATTGATGACTTCCCCTCAGGGGCAGCACCTCTCTTATTGTCTTCTTTTCACTGAGAGTTGATTATAATCTGCCCTTGGCCAAAGGCTGACCATCTACTTTTTCTCTTCTGATAGGCTGGAGGCTCAGCAGGCTCTGGAGGCTGGTGATGGCTCTACTACCTGCTGTGGCTGGCACAGTCCATATACAGATAGGAGCTTTAACTGCCCTGAAGGACAAGCAGAGAGAGAGGAGGCAAGTAGTGGGGTTTCCCCTGTTGTAAAGGCATTTGGTGTTTACTTCCTGCCAAACAGCCAGGCCTATTTCAGTCCCACCCTCCCAGGGCAGCTTTGGTAAGAGGCCAGATGGTCAGAATTTGGGCACTTCTCTCCTGGAATGCTGTGCTTGGGGTGAGGAGGGCCTTCCTCATGCTTTTTCTTTCTCCAACTCCATGACTTAGGTATTTCACAATGCAGACAGAATGAGCCTGGAGAGTTGGTCTGGGTCCCCTGAACAGTGGTGTTAGTGTCACGCAAATTCATGTGGTACTTCCAGGGGTGAAGCTTTTATCAGACAGGCTTGCTCTTTGTGGGAAGGATCGCTGCCAACCCCAATCTGAGAAATGGTGATAAAAACCAGCACAGATACATTCTCTGGCCAAGAGGAAGTTTGCCATAAAGTTTGCCCTCTTGACTCAGGGAGCCAACAGCCTCTGTTCCCAAGAGCCCGGTTGACCTCTTCTCTTAACAGGCATGGAGATAAGTGGGTTAAGGGACAGGGGCAGGAAGGCAAGGTTTATAATTTGGGTCAACACACCCAGGCAAAAAATGTTCCATATTCTATTTCCAATCAAGAAATTAAAAGGAACCCTCTCTTATTGGTGATTCATAAGAGGTTGAGCCAGGTTAGATTAGCCTGTTGCAATGTCTTCCTGACAGCAACTGTTCTTCACCAGTATTTCCAAGATAGTTTAACATGAAAACTGTGGAGAAGTGAGTGTACCATTCACCCCATAAAAGGCTGCAACTGCCATGCAATCAGAATCCTGCAGCTTGGCAGAATGAGGGCAGGTCACAGACTGTCCTCTCAAGAAGGCTGATCCTTTGAGGATGCTAAGGACTTGGCTAATTAGAAGATGAAAGCTCTTTAGAGAACCAGAACAGCAGCCTAGAATGCCTTTGGTATCCTGTTTCTTGGGAGTGCTAGCCTGGTGTCTCTGGAGCCTCTTTACAGCATCCAAATGGAGGGGTGGGCAAGGATTAGGAAGTTTTTGCTTTTGGGGGAGAAACAATTTTCTCTTCTAAGAAGCTGGGTTACTTTGAGCTATGCAATGTGTAAAATTCTCTCCTGCCAGCAGGGACAAATGGACCTCTCTCTCCTATCCTTCCCCTGCAACCCGCAAAAACCCTGACCCCCTTATAGCCAAGCCTAATTTAGGCTGCTTCTCTTCCTGTATCTCAATTAAAAGAATATGTTCCTTGTGATGAGATTATGAAAGTTTCCTTTAGAGTTAAAGAAAAATTCAAAAGTGTCTGTAACTCAGACGTCACAAGCTTAAGAGAGGAAGAAGGAAAAAACTCTTATCATTCCACAACTCAAGCCTTATGGCAGTATCTACAATACAACCCTATTTTGTCTTCTGTTTGCAACTGAATTTGATCACGCCATTAAGGGGACAGCATTTTTGTCTTTAACCCAAGCTATGGCAGACCAGGTTAAAGGGCCCCCATCTGGTTACAATGCCAAAGTCCACAGCAATAGGCAGTGAGACACATGCTACTTGATCCTAAGGACAGTTAGCTGGGGTGAATGGATTATAATCATCTGATGTAATGGTGACAGCTATGCCAAGACTGAAGGGAGTGGGGATGGGGAGGATCTGTACCAGTATTTCACATTGTCAACAGCAAACAAGCCCCCTGTCCTCAAGTGGGAAGCAGTGCAGACCTGGCTGTTCATCAGTGGTTCATTATTCACTGTGTGTAGGGGTGTGGCAGGGGTACTAAAGGTTCAGCCTGTGTCAAGGAGGCATGCTATATATATAATCACTAACTGGGCAACTGGAATAGGCACAAAAGTACAGCATCCCAAACCCTGCGTGGGTAACAAGAAAACCCAAAAGTAAAAGCTGGAGCAACAGAGCAGCAGCAGCCTCCTGGGGCAGATGTACTCAAGCTGAATGTGACCACAGATTGGCAGAAGAGGGAAGTGGGAAAACAAAGGCAAAAACTCATAGGATCTTTCCTTGGCCAAAAGGATTTTCAAGTTAAATAGCAATCCCCATCCCCCCACCCCTCTGCCCAACCCCTCATCCCCATTCACATGCTCAGGCCCCATGCCCCTACTCCAGAATAGATGATGACTACTCAGCTAGCTTTCCATTCACAGCAGTGGAGGAGTAGCTGGTGGGGAGGGGGAGAGAGGCACCTTGCTCAGCCATCTCCTTTGACAGGTCAAGGCTGGAAGCCCTGTAGTGAATGGGTTGAGGCTGCTGGGGATCAGGCTGGACCCTGGGCAGCTGAGGGATGCCATGAGTGATGCCCACAGGCTTGGCCTGGGACAGAGGACTGGGGCTGAAGCCTCCAAAACTGGAGGAGCAACTGGGCTCATCAACAGGCAGCAGCATATCTTGAGGCCTGGCCCTCACACTCTGAGAAGCCTGTGGCTGCAGGTTATAACAAGGGACCATGGGAAGGGGTAGGTGTGAAGGCCGAGATAACTGAGGCCTGGATATCCCAGGTACCCTTGGCTCTGGACCTGGTACTGACAGCAACATTGACATGGCCACAGGAGGTATGCAACAGGCTGTCTGCCCATATGGAGACTGGCCAGAAGACCCATCCAACTGGCTGGGACTTATCCAGGCAGGGCCTGGGCCCACTGGAAGAGGACAGGGAGCCCAGGCAGGCCAGTCATAGGCCCCTGGTGGTTCAGTATAAAGGGACAAAGGACTGTCTCGGCCCCATTCTTCCTCCTCCTCTTCTTCATTTGAATCTTCCTGCTGAGCCTGAAGCTCACCAGACACTGTGTATTCCTGGGCAAGGTGGGAATTGGAGAGCTCCAGTTCCAAGGTTTCCGCAGTGTCCAGGGAGCGACTCCTCCTGTTGAGGGCCATAGCAGCAGGTGGAGGCCGAGGGTGCATGCCAGGCAATCCCAAGTAGCGAGGGAGACTGCTCACACCCCAGGGCAGACCTTGGTAGAATCGGCTGTGGTAGTTGTTGAATGTGTGTTTCTGGTAGTAGCCCAGCTCAAAAGCTTCCAAGGAGGCTGCAAGGTCTTCATCATTGTGGAACTCAGGATTCTCTTCACACTTGCCTTCCCCATCCCGTTCCACATCAGCGATATCAAAAGTCACCATAGGGGGCAGTTCAGGGAGGTTCTGAGTGAAGGATGAGTCAGAGTCAGAGCTGCAGGACATGCTGGAGAAGAGGTTCCCGCTGCTGGTGAACTCCACAAGGGCCTGTGAGAAACTCACAGTGGCATTCCCTTCTTTCTCAACCTCCTCTTCCTCTGGCTCCTCAGGGGGTGAATAAGTAGGGTAGGCCCTCCTGGGAGATCCTCCAAAGTTTGCTTCTTGCATGTCTGGCTCAAACATAGCATCACTTTGGAAGAGCTGCATCAGACAGGTACTTTGATCCTTCTTGGAGCAGATTCCCTCAAAACGCTTCTCTAGAGGACGGAAGTCCCTCCAGTCTGGCTCACTGCTTGCAGTGGCAGGGAAAGCTGAGGTGGTTCCCCGGTGGGAAGTCTGAGAGGCCCCTGATACCCCTGCTACCAGGCCCATCACTGATGGGCCTAAGGGCCTCATCTGATATTCCATGATGGGCTTCTCTTGCCAAGTCTGAATCTCTCGGACTTGAGCCTCTTGAGCATGGTCCTCTCGGGCCTGGGCTTCCCTGGCATAGGCCTCTTGGGCTTGGGCCTCTCTGACATGAATTTCTCGGGCATGAGTTTCTTGGGTATAGGTCTCCCTGCTGTGAGCTTCTCGGGCACGTGCCTCCTGCGCCTCTCGGGCCTCAAGCTGCTCTCGCCGAAGCTCCCAAAACAACAACTGTTTCTGGATGGTCACTAGCCGTTCTTCCTCTGTCTCCATTGCCCCAGGTGGCCGAGAGGAAGAAAAGGGGTCAAAGTTCAAGAAGGGATGAAATATCTCAGAGCTGTGACCATGGAGGTCATAAAGACAGTCATCTACAGGTGGGGAGGTCTCAAGACTATCATCTGGCTCATAGAACTCATACAGGGCATCTCCACTGTAGCTGTCTCGGGGCAGGCAATCCCTCCGGACAAGCCCCAAGGCCTCACCTGAATCATCCTCAAATCCAGGTGTTGTGGAATCATAATAACCCTCATCACTATTGGGGGCAGACTCTTGCTGGTCACTCTGAGGAGTCAAAAGGTCCCCAGGGTTTAAGCCAGGATAAGATTGAACTGAGTCAAGAAGCATATAGCCATGGTGGCCTGGAGATGTGATGGGATGGTAGCCCAAATTCAGATTGGACCTTGGGTACATCTGGGCACTTGCCCACAGATATTCTAAGTCATATTCTTCTTCCTCCTTGACATCCTCTTCTTCCTCCTCTAATTCCACCTCCTCCTCCTCCTCTTCCTCATCATCATCATCTGGCAAGGCCATCTCCTCCCCACCTCCTTGGTAGGTCACCAGGCAGGAACTTCGTTTGGTCCCATCTCGATTGGCCCTCTGGCCTCCAGAGGCCATGCTGTCTGTCATACTGTCCATGTCTTGCTCTGCTATAATGTCACCACAACCTGTCAGTGAGTCAAAACTTTTCAGGGATGTGACATCCCCAAACAAGAGGCTTAGCTGGTCCCCAACAGGGCCATTTGGTGGATTTACCTCTTCTGCCACCACCTTCTCCCCTGTTTCTGGACTGTGGGACTCCTCTGGGCCACTGGCTTCAGAGGCAGGCTTGGGCTGCAGAAGTACTGAGGCATAGGCCTCCTTGGGTTTTTCTGGATCTTTACAGGCTGTCTTCTCAGTGACTACTGGAGAAGGCTCTGGTACTAAAGAAACTTTTGGCCCAGGAGCATCTTGGGGTTTGGCATTTTCTTTTCTGGAGGCTTGGAGGATATCCTCATTATGGGGCAGAATGGCTGAGTTCACATATTCATGAGGCCTGGCTCTGGTCCCTTCAGGCCCCTTGGGCCCTAGCTCACTTTGTTCAGCCCCAGAGACCTTGCTTTTCCGGTGACGGCGGATACTGCTGAAAAAACCTTTCAGGCCTTTCTTTGGCTTGGGCACAGAGGGAGCCTTCTCAGCCCCAGCTTTCTCTGTGGCTCTAGCCACAGATGTCTTGCATCTGGAGCTGCTCTCCAAAACCCCATGGGCACTCTGGGAACTGGGAAGTTGGCAGGGCGATTCGGGCAAGAGTAAGGCAAAGCTGGTTCCTTCACTGACAATGTCTTCAGGGCCACAGGCTGCTTCAGTCAGGCCATCGTGGGTCTTGCTCTTGCTAAGACCCTTCTTGGAGATGCTTTTCCCAGAACTTTTGCTTCGGCCCCCTCCAAAGAAACTAGGCAAGGTACAGATACCCTTCTTGCCACCAAAAAGTTTCATGGCAGTTTTCCTCAGCCTACCTGGGCCAGATGAGGGTGGCTCCGACACTAGCCCTTCTGTTATCTCAGCTGCCTTGTTCTTGGCTCCTTTCTCTGCCCCTTGGTCCTGGGTGTCCATAGAGGCTACTGCTCCCTTGGTCTGAGAAGCTTCATCCTTTCCACTCTCCATGGTGATGGGGACAACTCAGGTATGTTCAGCTGAAAAAGCAGCCTTCTGGCTTCCAAGCACTGTTATAACATCATCAGTCAGGAAGCATCCCAGTTGGGTCTAGAGGAGATGAGAGAAACAAAGATAGAGTATACTGGTAAGCAAGAAGCCAGGCTGGGTTTGTTTTCACAGGTGTCTGTTAGTTCAGGCTTGAGTGGAACCAGAAAGAAAGTAAAAGAAAATGTAGGGAAAACCTTAATGCATTCCATATGGTTGGCTTGCTGGGCCAGTCTCCTCTGGGCCCCAAGGCAACAAAACCCTACATTGAACAATTAGACAGCCATCACCCCAGCCCCTCATTGGGTTCACTCCCTTCAGTAGCATACCCTAGGCCAGAACACTGGGCAGGGGAAACTGCAGATGTGGGAAATGCTCAGTTGTGCTACTGACTACAGGAGGAATTATCAAAGGGGGTAAGATAGGGGGAGGCAGGAAAGGCAGCAGGGAGGTAAGCTCCGATGACACAGAATTTTTGTTTTTTTTTTTTAATTTTATTTATTTGAGAGAGAGAGAATGAGAGATAGAGAGCACGAGAGGGAAGAGGGTCAGAGGGAGAAGCAGACTCCCTGCTGAGCAGGGAGCTCGATGCGGGACTCGATTCTGGGACTCCAGGATCATGACCTGAGCCGAAGGCAGTCGCTTAACCAACTGAGCCACCCAGGCGCCCTGACACAGAATTTTTGAAAATCATCTGGTAAAACAGCCCATTGAGTCCTCACTGGGCTCTGCAAGATCCAGGCCTCAATTTCACCTTAGTCTGGGTTCTCACTGACATTTTTCCTGGGGCTAGAAAGAAAAGTAGACCCGAAGTTTCATCTCTTCCCCACAGGCTACCTAGATTGCCTACCTGCACATGCTCAGACCTTCAGAAGTTCAGAATAGGAGCTTCACAGATCCACATTGCAGAGCTGCAATCCAGGATCTGCTAAAAGCGCATGGTGGCCTTGGGGCAAGGCACTCTCTAGACTTCGGTATCCTTGGTCCAAGAAGCCTAGCCATACTTCCCCCTCTAGTGGTTATGTGAGGGGTAGGTCTAGGTCAGACTCTATTGACTGTTTTACTGGGAAAATTTTTTAATGTGGCTCTTGGCAACTGGAACCCCCCATGTTCCACTTTAGAACTGTGAGGCAAACTATTTCTTCTCATTATTTTGGCCCTCTTTTAGCTCCCTATCTAGAAAGGGAGCTCCCTGAAGGCATAACTCCACATGATTCATGTTCCTGGCCTAGAAGTTAGGCTCTCAACAGCTATTAAATTAATAAACCTGGTACAAAGCACACCGTTCTGGTTTAGGCTTCCAATCCTCCAAACATCCAAATGCTACAGAGATGGAATAAAAATGACTATCCATCACCCATCCCAACACATGTCCTCCACCCCAAGTCTGATATATTCATTCTAGTGACTACAGTTGGTTGACAGATGGATCAGTGACCAGCCTGCTAAAACCCGATGACCTATCCCTGGAAAGTTCCTCACCACCGTGGCCCCTCTCTGTAGGGTAGCCACCAGCAGACAGGGAGCTAGGGTAAAGAAAGGAGGAAAAACAACTGCTGGGAGCCAGAAAGAGACAGACAAACCCTGCTGGTGTCCCTGGAGTAGTTTGCCAACACATCAACCCTATAATTGGTGGCAACAGTAATAAGACACATATTCACTCGCAGTGGAAGATTATGGACCAGTACTGGGGGTGGAGAGAGACTGGCAGCTAACTAGCCCCTGACCTAATTGGAGGAACCCTCCTGGAGCCCCTGATCCTGTTCTGCAAACATTAATTTTGTGCCTTGTGCCTTGCTTGGCTTGACACTTGAATCATCAGTGTGACCAGGCTTCCATCAGGAGCACTCTGCATAACTGAATATTAAACTTGGAGCAAGATAATGGCTGGTTATCCAGAAAATAAAAGAGAAAAGATATCATCTGATCCCTTCTCTGCAGAGATATGTAATGTCATTTGCTCAGGCTAGGTTTTTCTTTTTTTTCTGGATGACATATTTTTACATGATATTGTTTCAGCTCAGCTCCCCCTCCCCGACAAGAGTTATCCCTACAGTAAACAGTGCCACCACCACCCTGAAATACACAATCATGCACACACACATAACCACTCAGAGTCCCCTCCTCAGGAATCAGATGGGAATAGGGGCTCTATCATCTATCTGAATTCCCCACTTTTCAAAACAGAGATGTTTTTATTTCAACCCTGAAAATGTTGACAGTGTTGTCATTTATGGTGCTAGACATGGGAGAGATGGGATAGGAGTAGTGGAGTTGTTTATGAAATTGTATTCCCCCCCTGTGGAATTTATGAAACAAACCTCTCCTGAACATTTGGTAAGTGATGGACATTAAACTCAGTTCTACAAGGTAGGCCAAGAAGCGGGAACCCCAGCTAGTGCTTTTGAGGAAGTTCCTAGGCTAATAGGGAGAGGGTCTTATATATAGGATACAACATAATACAAGTCTTAAAGAGGAGCTCCCATCTTAAGATGCATGGTGGAGTATCAGTCTTCATACCTTGTTATCATATCCCAGGATAAATCTGAAAAGCAGAAAGACACCCCCTAGGTTCAGAAAAGCTGCCTTGAGGAGAAGGCATTCAATCTGGGCCTTGTCAGACAGGAGTTAGTAGAAATGGCAATGATTTAGGTGAAGGGATGAGTGAGACTAGTAAGTATGGCTGGGCATCAGGAAGACCAAGGGCCAAGTGAAAAACCTCATGAGCCTAAACATCCTTGTGGATAGAAGGCTGAATTCCCCTGCTGGGTTTGGGGATGGAGTTCCTATGAACAGAGGGATTAGGCAAATTGAATCTTAAAGAGGGTCGTTTTCGAGAACCTTGATACCCTGGCTGGAAGGCAGTTCCTATGGGCCTTCTCTTTCCCTTGCTCCTGTGTGCCACTGGGGTAAAAGCCAGCCCACTACTTTCTACATTGTCCCCCTCCCTGCCACAGGAATCTGCAGTGTGTTGTGGAAGGAGCCATGAGCTGCAGGGCTGGGTTCCAGGCCATGCTAGGGGACCCTGAACAAGCCAAGGCACCCTTCTTAGGCTTGAGCACTTATGAAATGGAGATCACTAGAGTGGTGTGAGAATTAGATCAGATAATGGACACCATATACACTTTGTAAAATGTAAAGTGCAGTGCAAATGAGAAAGATTAACATTACTGTTATTCTTACCACCTTCCAAGTCAGATCCCAGTTTCTTAGGAAGTAGCGAACATGTGTAAAAGAACACTTATTTGGGAAAGGTATTCACTGTGTGGGGAGCCCAAGGGACTAGCTGCCTTGGCCATACTGAGGAAGAGCCAGGTGTGAGGGAATTTTAAAAGCAAGAGTGTGAATTTATACAAAGTCCTCTGCTTAAGGGCAGTTTTAAAAGCGTGTGTGTGGTGAGAGTGGGTGAACTAGGCAGGGGTATCTCTGGGACTGGGATTCTCTTCCCACAACTTCAGGCCCTCCTCCTAACTAGGACCAGGGTCATTTTTGCTGGCAAGGACCAGCCTTGAAACTGTGCTGTCTCCCATTTCCCTACCTTGTCCTTCCCAGGGCCATGTACCTCCCCACAGCCACACATAATGTCTATTATGTCTCCCCAAGACAGTAGAACAGGAGGTGGCAGGGTCACCCATAGCTGGTATCCCTCTAGCCCAGCCCTACCTAGCTACCTCTGGCCCAGATGCCTTCTTCACGCTCCTTGCTACCCTACTTGGTCCCAGTGCTATCCTTCCCCAATGGGCTATGTGCCTTTATTTGGGAACACAGAATTGACTGGCCGAGAGAGTGAAGTGGGGCATAAGGCAAAGGGGACTGCAAGGGACAGACTCTGCAACCTTTTCAGGTTGGAGCTGAGTCCCCTCATGGTTTCTGCCAAGAAAGTGGTCCTGCCAAATGCAGGGCCCCTCAACGCTTGGGTTTCTCAACCTTTGTGGCTAAGTTTCTGGTGGACTGGTGCGTAAGGGAACACTCTAAAGCTACTCTGTGGTCTCTAGCAGGGGCAGTTTGTTGCAGCTGCTGCTATCATGGCAGGGAGTGGGATGTGGCCATCTCTGCTCCCAGGACCAGCCTCAGGCCATGCTGGGACCAGTGAAAGGCTGGCTACTAGGACAGAGCTTTTGTTTTCCTCCCTTCCTCTCAAAACACAAGCAGGAGAGGAGCCACAAACTTGCCCCAGGAACCCTTCTTAGTGAGGAGGAAACATCTGCAGCCTGAGCCTTACATATTTTACTCCCAGCTCAGCTTCCTGGGGCCAGTTCAGCCAAGTTAGAGTTCAGGGAAGAAGTGTATGGATTTATGCAGTAGCTCCAGAGGCATCACCTCAACCAGGCATAGTTCCCTAGACCTCCACCAAGCAGTCTTCCTGGGGACAAGCCTACTCTGGGCCCATCTTGCCCTTGTGTATGGGGGCATGGTAACTAAGGAAGCACTGGTGAGGATAGGAAGCCCTCTCCCCAACAAGAGGCAGTCAGTTCTACACTATAATCAGTTCTGCCTACCTGGGGGAAATCTAGCAAGTTCTTTCAGTTTCCTTAACTGGAAAATGAGGGTATTGAGAGTGCCTACCTCTTAAAAATATTGTAAGGAACAAAACCAATGTATATATGTATACCAAATAAAATTCAGTATATAGCAGAGGCTCAAAAACATAGCAACTAATTTTTAAAAATATTTTCTTCAAACTATAGTTGGACAATTTCCAGCAACAAAACTCCTTGGTTTGTGTAAGTCACCAAAACTCCTTGGGCCTCAGTTGCCCCAAATGGTAAATGATGGTGACTACGTTGGTATCTCACAGGAGGCTTTAGCTGCTCTTTTAGCCACCTTTCATATTCAGGGACCTAAAATGTTGCCTCCAGTCAGCTAGTGGCTAGCAGCTCTGGATTAACCAGGTAATTTCAACTAGCCATGTTCTGTAGCCTAGGCCAGAAAGGTCAACAATTCAAATTCACCTAAACGTACCAACATCAAAGGAAATGCAAATCAACAGACACCCTTCACCCAATGGGGCACTTACCAGTTTACAAAGCACTCCCCACTCCCTCACCTCCCATTTGCCATTCCCAGCAATCCATTAATCAGTCCTGGTGGGAGATGCTAACTCCTTGTCACCTTGTCACAGAAAAGGAAACTATCTAGACTTGGGAAAAGGCTTTACCTCAGTTCACACAGTTGGATGGTGACAGAGCTTACACCAGCCCCCAGGCCGCTGGAGTCCCCATTCCAATGCCATTTTGCTGTACAGGGCTAGCTCCCAGTTGTAGGAGGAAGACTGATAGCAAGGACTGTACAGGTTCCCCTCACACCTGAAAGCCACCATCTCCCCCTCCCCTTGCACCCATGTCCCAGCCCAGCTGAGCTTTCTCTGAAGTACTTCCAGTCCTCACTTGGCTACCACTGTTTTGGTCCTACCTAGCACATTCCAGAAAGCATGCAGACTTCAGAATACAAGGGCTGCCAACCCAGAATGTGGCTGCTCTCCTCATCAGCAACTCCACCACCACCACTCCCAGATTGTGGAACACACTCCTTTACTCTCCTTTTCCTTGGGAGATAATTTTGAGAGGCCAAAAAAGACTCAAACAGAAACTTGCCACTGGGGACAAAGACGCAGAATTTGAGCTATTATTTAAAGGAAATGACCTATGGGGCACCTGGGTGGCTCAGTTGGTTAAGTGTCTGCCTTTGGCTCAGGTCCATGATCCCAGTGTCCTGGGATCAAGTCCTGCATTGGGCTCCTTGCTCAGCGGGGAGCCTGCTTCTCCTTCTTCCTGCCACTCTCCCTGCTTGTGCTCTCTCTCTCTCTCTGATAAATAAATAAATAAATAAATAAATAAATAAATAAATAAATAAAATCTTTAAAAAAATAATAAAAGAAATGACCTATGAGATTATCTGGAACTGGAATCACCCATTTCTAAAGCCCACAGCCAAGGTCCACTCTCAAAACCATTTGTTCAGGGCCTGAAGGAAGGGCCGCCTGGCTTGGCATCCTTTTGTGAAGTTATACAGACTGCTGGCAGAGCTTTACCCATGCTACTCCTACAACCACATCTCCCCTAACTTGCAGCCTTCCATTAAGGAGCACCTCCTCTCAAGGGGGTATCCCATAACCTCTAGATGCAACACAGACCCCAAAATGGGCCTTCTTGCCTTGCCTCCCATTTGCCCACCACCAGCCCCTCAAATGAGTTAACATACTCAGCCTAGGATAATTCATTCTGGCAGGCCTCGGTCTTTCTGTTCATCTCTCTCAAATGGACCCTCCATGTTATAGTCACTACATACAGCACAGAGCAGGAGCTCAAACAACATTGGTTCAACTGAAATCTAATTCAGCTGGAGTTTGTCAGCCCAGAACTAAAATGCCAGCTTCATCCCTTACAAGTGGGGGGTTTGAGAAATCAGCCTAACCTCCCTGAGACTCAAAACACCTTATCTAGAAAATGAAAAAAATGCTATCATGCAGGATCACTGTAAGAATTAGAGATGATAAATGGAAAGGGTAAATTGTTCTCTAGTTACTGAGCAGATGTTCAATAAAAGACCCTTGTGATGGGGCCTCTTGCAGCCACCTTCTCTACTCTAGCTCCTCAGCTGCCAGCCCATGTCCTCTGAAGATGACACAAGCCTCTTAGCTGAGCTCCCTCTGGTCCTTCCCTGCTATAACACTGAAATCCCACTCCTTCCCTCTCCTCCATACTCTTGCCAGATTCATTTTTACAACCCTGATTTCAGTGCATCACTCCTCTACTTACGAAATTATTCCACACCGCCTACAAGGTCAGGGTCAAACCCCTTTCCCTGACCTTCAAGATTCACTCTCCCTGCATGCCCCTTGCAGGTTTCCTAGCCTCACTTCTCTACCCTTTAGCCCCAAACACATAGGGACTTCTCCAGTCTAGGAGGTATGGTGACCCAGACATCACTTCTTCCTAGAAATTGGCTTTCCTGGTAAGCCTTTTTGATGCCCCACTTTCTCCTGAGGCTGCTGAAGTTCCCTGCCCAGCTTGCCTGGAATGATGGGGGCTCTGGGAGCCAAGCCATCTATTTGCTACACACCTCTTAGGCTCCCAAACTTCCTTAGAGAAGAATATATCTGAGGTGGGTGCCATGCGTGCCTAGTAAGGCTTCTACTATGTCAATACTAACCCAGCAAGGGTGACATCAAAGACAGGCACCCTCCCCCACCCAGTTCAGATGAAGAATAAGAGGAGCTAACTCCAGGGAAACAGATGTGACAAGGCAGCTAAGGAAAGCCTGAAGAGGAACAGCTGGACCAAATGAACAATGGAGACCCTGAACTTTACCATGTACCCACTTCCCTATATATACCATACCCTATGTGAGAGGCCAGGTAAGGAAACTGAAGCTTGGGAGGGGATCAGAATCAGTGTACCAGCGTACTTAGAGGAAGAAACCTTGAACTGAGGGGCAAGAACTTTATGCTCCTATGTAACCTTGAGCAAATCCCTTCCCTGTTCAGGGCCTCAGTTTCCCTATCTAGAAATGGGAGATTGAACTAGGGGGTCTGCTTGCCCCAGTCTGTGTGAGAAGCTGGGAGAAGGGTAGTCCTGTGCCCAGTTTTCTAGTGGCTGCAGAAAGAGGAGGCATGTGGGGCTCCTGGGTGGCTCAGTTGTTAAGCGTCTGCCTTCGCCTCAGGTCATGATCCCAGGGTCCTGGGATCGAGCCCCACATCTGGCTCCCTGCTCAGCGGGCAGCCTGCTTCTCCCTCTCCCACTCCCCCTACTTGTGTTCCCTCTCTCGCTGTCTCCCTCTCTGTCAAAAAAAAAAAAATCTAAAAAAAAGAAAAAGGAGGCATGTAATTTTGGGGGTCCTAGGCTTCAGTGGGAGGCCTGCATGCCTAAATGGTTGGGCTCAGTCCACCACCGCACTATAGCCCAGCCTCATTTCTCATGCCTCCCTCCACAGAATCCTGCCCAACACTTTACTTTTTCAAAATACACTAGGCCTGGCCTGCAAATATTTCCTATATGTCCAGAGGGGAGGGGGACCAGAACTGGTCTGGTCCAGCCCTCTCTCCCCTGAGTAGCCCCCAGCAGGGAGGGCTGAGTGCTGGGTTGGGTTAGTATCTGTTTGGAAGCACAGCAGGGGAAAAAAAAAGAAAACAACAACTGGAGGAGATGAAAGCACTGAAGGCTCTGCAACAAGAACTGCAGATCAAAAGGTCCCAATGCCCCTGCAGCACCAGTATGCCTGCCTCTGCTGCCACCAAGCCCCCTCCTATTATTTTCATTGTCCATAATTATCCCCTAATCCCAAAAGGGGAGGTGTAGAGAAGCAATGCACCCTCACTCAGCAGGCACCTGCACCTCCTCAGTGGTTTTGGTTTCCCTAACTTTCTTCCTGGAGATATACTTACACATGCACAGGTTTGAAAAATAAGACCAAGGAGAGGAGATGAAAAGCTCTGTGATTATTTAATTCAGAGAACAGAAGTTGGGAGTGGGGAGAGACGATTTAATGCCCATGAAATCTCCAGTGGTTTGTTAAGCAGGAGCAATGACAGCCAGCTGCCTTCAACCTCACCCCCCAACACTTACACACACACACACACACACACACACACACACACACACACACACACACACACACACA
>NW_027397128.1:770477-800881 GCF_003265705.2 Callorhinus ursinus
ACACACACACACACACACACACACACACACACACACACACACACACAGGTTTATGTATAGCATGAGAGGCTCAGATTAGCCCTGAGAGAGACAGAATTTCCTGGCAGTGTGAGATGTGTGACCAAGGAATGAGTGACACAGGGAGGAAATGCCTCATCTGGAGGCTTTACCTTTATCACCTAGTTTATCAGCCTGGATTGATTCAAGTTGGGATAATTGATTCAAGTGATGGAATAACACTGGGGATGCCCTCTTCTAGCCTCAAGTAGCTTATCTGTAAGTGAGGGGGCTGGAAGCCCCCTTTCCCTCTTTGGTTCTACAAGCAAGTCAGTGACCTGCCAGGCTTGCTGCTATTTATTTCCTTATTCCCCTGGACCAGGGGAGCAAGGCTGCCCCCATGCCTCATACACACACTTTCAGAGAGTGTAACTGTTCTTGAGGAATTTTTAACACTTCTATCATACTAAGAGAGAATCATTGGACTTCCAACTTCTTCCAGCTACCTCCCCTCCTTCTGAAACTTTTACCCCCAACAGGCTGCAGACCAAGGCCAAGAAGCAAAATAGACCTGAAAGGGGAGGTAGAATTCTCCAGATGGGGCCCCCAAGCTAAACCCAGCACCTTCTCACTCTTGAGGAATGGAAGAGGTAAGGAAGGTTAGAGGTTGGTTAATAAGATTTATATTGAACAGAGGCCACTGGAGACAGTGGGATACAGTGTAAGAGCCCTTGCACATCCCTAAATGCTGTGTGATCTTAAGGAAATCCTTGTTGCTTTCCAGGACTCAGTTTATCCATCTTGTAAGCACAGAAGTCCAAACTGGTGCTCCCTGAAGGCCTGTCCAGTTGGAAGGATGAGGATCATCAGAGGCCTGGGGGATGCTTAGCCTCCACCACATTGGTATGTAGACTCTAGGCACCCTCCTTCAACTTCACCCCCAGCAAGGCTTAAAGGAAGCCAACATGGTACAACTTCCCTCCAGAAATAGCTGTCCCTCAGTTTTATGTCCAGATCCAAAGGTGACTTCTTACAGTTCCAACTTATAGCATGCTTCCAATCTCTAAGACCCCTTTCTAAAATCCCATATTATTATGGCATATTTGCACCCACACATAGAAGTATCAAAACTTCCCAATTTTCCATTCTTCAATGGCCCCTTCTCCCATTCTCCCAAGATCAGACCCCCATTCCATAGCTTAGCATTTGGGAATGCCCACCACTGGGCACTAACTCCTCTCTACCTTAAATCCAAAAATCTCAACCAGAAAAGACTAAGCCATATTTCTCAGCCTGGCTGCTAACAACCCCTTCCCATTCCTAATTTTGCTTATACCACTACTTTGCCTAGCCAAACCCCTCTACTTTCTGGAAGCTTCCAGGGTGATCACCCTGCAAATACAGATTTCTTCTGTCTCCACAGTAGTTTGTCTCTAGGCTCATGAATTAGCAACCAAAGATATGTGTAGTCTGGGGTCTGGGCAGTACAGATCTTGAGCTTGTTGCTGAAGGGAGACATCATGATTAATTTTTTTTCTTGTCGTTGCAACCCATCACCTTTCTCCATTCTCATTAGGCATACTCAATAAATACCTGAGTCTTGAGTATCATTTCTCTAATCACTTTCATATGGATCAGGACAAGTGCAACTTGGAGAGGTAAAGGTCTTCTTGAAAGCTCCACAAAGACAGCAAGTCTTTCTAGACCATTCATGAACTGCTATAAATTGCTAGGCTTTGAGGGGGTTGTAGCTGAGTTCAAGATTTCATTTACCCCTCTGAGGGGTTCTGAGAGAACCCAAACATCCATGGTATCAGGGAGACAAAGTAGAGGCAGGGAAACTTAATAATAGTTTGACTCCTATTATAATTTAAGCCCCCAAATGGCCAAGGGATGCAGGCAAGCTTGTAGGAGTTCTGAGCAAGGAGAGGTCATTGTAGGTTGCAAGACACAGGCAGAAAAGACACCCAGGAGAAGGTGGGCCCAGAGCTGGGGCCTGAGAGGGAAAAGAATTTGCACAGTGCAGTGTGAGTGGATTTGGGTGTGAGAAGGGGAGTTATATAGGGAAGATATATTAGGAGGCTGTTGGTCTGAGGCAGGGCAGAGAGCAGGTCCAGTCCTGAGCTGGAGATACCCAGCTGCAAATAGAGGGTTGGTTTCCTTTGGTGCCTGGTCAAAGTGGCAAGAAGTGACTATAGTGTATTATCTGCAGTCCTGGCTGGTGTCACAAAGGTCCCCAGCTAGCCTTCCCCCAAGTGAGGGATTTACTCCTCTCAAATACCCAGGTTTTGCAGCCCACAGGGTTCTCCACCCTCAGAGGCTGGTCAAAGGTCCAAGAAGAGCCTGCCAGGCCCCTTTGTCACTCCCTCTCTCCTGTTCTTTGGAAAGGCCTAGAGTTTATTGCCAGAGGCAAACCATGGTGCAGTGACTGAGCGGTGGGTGGGGCCGAATGAGGGAAGCTGCACTGGGGGTAGAGGGCTCCGCTAAAATGCCCTCGGGTAGGGCAGGGAATCCAATAACACAGTGGCTTCCACCTAGCCCACATCCATGCCTATGCAGCAGGCCGGCAGAGCCACAGAGGGAAATGTTTGTCTGTAGGAGGAGGCTCCCCTTGACCCTGTGGGCCATGACAAGATGAGTCTGACCAAACCGAGGCCAGCTCTGCAGGGCCGGTCCAGCTGCTACCTGGGCACCTGGACTGGGGAGCGCATGGAGGGCACAGCCCCTCTTCACCAGGGAACCTGGGCAAAGTCCTGCAGTCAGGTGGTCACCAGTGTCAAAGGTGTCTGCAGTAGACAATGACAGCAGCTCAGCAGGCTGTGTATTTTAAGTAACTGCGAAGTTGGAGGGTTTGGCTGTCTCTCTAGCTCTCTCACAGACCCAAAGGGTGAGTTCCCTACTACAATAATTGCTCCCTTGGCCTCTGGCACAGAAATCCCCCCCACCAACATGAGGCTTATCGCTATTTTTAAACAGGAGGCAGGAAAGAAAAAAGCGGCCAGTGCTCTCCGAGTGGAGGAGGTGAGGCGAGTGGGGACAAAGCGGCTTTGCAGATCTAACCCAAGGACTAGCTTGAGCTGCAGCTCTAACCTAAGGTCCAGCAAGAACTCCGTTGCCAGCCCGCCTGTCCGCGGGGTCCGGCGCCAGATGTGCCTGGAGGCCCAGGAGTAGGGGGTGCGGCTGGTTGGGGCCCGCAAGGCCGAGGTTCCTAAGTGGGCAGCACACAGGCCCAACTCAGCTCCCTGGGAGAGGAGGCAGACAGTGTGGACAGCCCAATCCACGCCAAAGCCAGTATCCATTGGACCCAGGCCAGCGCGCTGCCTCCATCCGCAGAGGGGAGAAGGAGGCAGGGGATGCGCAGGGGAGGGAAGGGGAGGCAGCTGGGCCGCTGGGGTGAGCAATACCCACGTAACACAGCTGTTCCAGCTAATAATGTGCTACAACAAAGCTGCGGAGCTCCAGGCCTACAAATGCACCGCTGGGGGTGCTGGCTGGCAGCTCCCCTCCGGGATCCGTGCGGTAGCACGTGCGGGGCCTCATCCCCGCCTCTCCCGAGAGCCCGGAGGCATGGCCCAGGCTAGCCTGCTTGCCTGCCCGCCCTCTATAACCCCCTCTAGCCGCGGTCGCCGGCGCCCAGAGGACTCTGCTTTGCCCCTCACCAGCCAGTGCTCAAAGCGGGTTCCCAGGGGGAACGGAGAGCGGCCCGGACGCCCACTGGCCCAGCCCTTGGATTCCCTCTTCAGGCGGCCGGAGCGGAGCACGCGGGACTGCACCGGACGGCGGGCAGGCGGAGGCTCCCGGCTGCGCGCAACGCTTACCCGGCCGGGTCGGGTTTCCAGCCCGGTTATTGTCTGCTGCGCCGCCCGGGCCGGGGCTCGAGCCTAAGGCTGCTGTGGCTGAGATCGCCGCCACCGCTGCTCCCGCCGCCGCCGCCGCCTCCACCGCTCTAGTCACCTCCTGCACTGGGTCCCCTTCCCCAGGCTTGGGGCAGCTTCCCCATACCCCCTCCCCACGGACTCCACAGCCACAGGGTGGGGCGTCCGCGCCCTGATTGGCAGGCGTGTGGCCCAATCGCTACGGTGGGAAGGCGTGTCCCGCCCCGCCCACTGTTTTCCTTGGTGCATTGCCCTTTAAATGCAAATGAGCGCGGGCGTGGTGTTTGCAGGAGGCGGAGAGCGTGAAGAACCCCTCGCTGGGACTCCCCATTCCCGCCCCCACACTGGGCGGATCGTGGCTGGGAGACCCAGTGAGTTCGCTGGGCCGGTCCCGCCCGGCTGGGGCTCGCTGGAGCCCTGGAGTTCGGTTTCGGTTTTGCATACACTCCCATTTCCGTGGACGCCGTGCAATCGTGTTGAGGCGCCCAGGCCGCCACCCGGCAGTTTATTCCAGAGCGAGAGGAGGGCGAGAAGAGGCGGGGCGGAGAGGCTGGGGAACCTGGGGGACTGCAAAGCCCCTTGGCGCCTCGCCGGGCCCAACCTTAGGTGGAGAGATAGGGCCCCGCGACGCGCGCCCCCAGGCCTTGCAGAGGGGGGACTCACCTGCCAGGAAAGCCAGCTGCAGCGTCCAGTCCATGCCCCAGCTGTGGCCTCTCAGGCACACCAGGGCCCTTAGGGACCATCGAGGTCGGTTTGCACCCGTTACCCAAGGTTCTGGTGTTGCTCAGAGAAGGGAAGGCACTTCCCTGAGGTCACCTAACCTGCCAGCGACAGGGGCAGATTTGGAATTTAGAACCCCAGGCTCCTGTCCTAGGCTGCTTTCATTTTTCTCTGGAGAGACCTGTTCCTGTAGTTTGACCCTCACCCAAATTTCCCACCTTTCATGGAACAAGAGGGGATCTCCAAGGCCTCTAGAGGGCCCCTCAACCTTTTCATGGTAAGCCAGGCTTTGTGCAGTTTCCTGTCCCTGAAAAGTCTAGAAATTGAGAGAAAAATCTTGTCTGGACCCAGACTGGAGGTCAAGGTGGAATGAGGAGGCCTGCACCAGCCTTGCTGGCTTCTGTGTTTGGGATGTGGCAGGTGGCCAGCCTGAGCTTGGGTCTTAACTAGCCTGAGGGCAGTAAGTGGCTGCCAAGGACTAACTAGTGAGCTGAGGCAATAAAGAATCCAGTTCTACCACTAGCTCAAGAATATCCAGAAGGCCCTACCCTAAAACTCTTATGAATGTCTGAAAAGGGTGGGGGGATTAAAGTTGAGGAGAGGGAAGAGATTCGAGAACAATGCCTGCTATTTTTGCATTGCAGAAGGAGTATTCCTGTCTGCCTTGAAAAGATCCAGCTGCTAGAGTGGAAAGAGGAGGACAATTGCCTCTGCATGTGTGGAGCACAGGAAATGACATGGCTTGCTAGGGCTAGCATCTGGCTCCAGCTCTACCTCAGATTTGCCATATGACCTTGGCTAGTCCATTTTCCTCTCTGGGACAGTGTATCACCTCATCTCCACAAGCAGTGTATAAGATTGATCAAGCTCCTTGATCTCTTCCAACTCTGATAGTTGAACTCAATTCTTTCTCTTCCATGACACTCTATACATCTCCAACCAAAATGAGCAACTTGAACATCAGACCTCCTATTCTGGTCCTGGGTCTAGGTAAATGGCAGGTAGTCGGGAGCAGTGCACTGCCTCATTGTGTGACTTTGTTGGGCAAGTACCTTCTCCTCCCTAGCTTTAGTTTCCCCATCTGGATGGCTGAACTATAATATTTCCTTGGAGCTGTGCTTTCCTGCTTTGCAAAATCCTGGTATTTGTTGGACCTGATTTGGAGGTGTCTTTTTTCCAGCGCCTCCTCCGTATGCTTCTGCAACTGCCTTGTGCCTCTGGTTGCCTGCCATTTGTTCATGTTTCACCTAGAACCCTGATTCTCTGAAGTAGGCCAAATGTTACAATTTGAAGAAGACAGTTTCCAAATCTGGAGCCCAGGGAAAAACAGGGCCAGGGCAGTCTCCACTGTGGGAATAGGGAGAGAGGAACTGTGCAAAGCAGTCAAGTGGTGGGCTTGAAATAATCGTGAGGCAAGGAGGTACTGCTGTGCTACTCCTGTCACAGGAGCTAGTCCTCCATGTCCTCTTCCCAGCTGCCAAACATTGCATCATACCAGTTAGCCTTGGGATGGACAGATATTGAACATTGGCCTGGGTCCAAAAGATATGGGGTTTTAGAAAAACAAAAGTAGTCTTCGACATGCTAAAGATGTCTC
Organism: Callorhinus ursinus; assembly: GCF_003265705.2. Classification (NCBI taxonomy): domain Eukaryota; kingdom Metazoa; phylum Chordata; class Mammalia; order Carnivora; family Otariidae; genus Callorhinus; species Callorhinus ursinus. Next base: position 776,667 of record NW_027397128.1, read on the forward strand.
CCAGCTGTGTGCCCTTCTTCTTGGTCCTGATATTTCTAAGTCTCAGGATGAGATTATGCACGTGTGCATTAAGGAGGAAAGGGTGGTGGTGGGGTAGCACAGATCCTGATTTGTATGGTTCACTCTTCTCCAGGGACAATGTATAGAAAGAATAAGTGTGGTCATAAACTTGTACCTCAAAATGCCTTCTCAAAGAGGGAGTTCTCCAGGCCCCACTTCCACATGGGGACTGACACATGGTCAACTTGTTTGATCACTATAGGGGCTAGTCATGGGAGAGCAAGAATATTTTCTTGTCTTAAGTTTCTTCACCTACATAATGGAGATAATACCTCTGCTGCTTGGTGTCATGTGGCTGCAGTGAAAAGCTTATGAGAACAGATGTGCAGGCTGTATGGAGGCAATTTCATAAACTCAGGTAGACAGACTGGTCCACAAGAATACAGTGCTTCTTTCTTTCTTTACTAAATGTTCTATGGCTACCTCCTCTATGCCAGGCCTGGTGATAGGCATTGGGAAGAGGGGGTACAGTGGTAATACTCTGGGAGAATGGGCACTCAGTGGATGGAGTTCTGAGAGGAGCTGAAAGCTAGACTAGAAGTCTGGCCAAAGTGATCTGGAGCATTGTAAATGAAGAGCTTCCTTCCCCCCAGGGTGGGGAGGGGCATCAGAGAAAAGTTCTATGGAGGGATGACCTTGATGATTATATCAAGTCGGAAAAGTGGGGAAAGGATTCCTGCCCAGTCCAAAGCCCATCAATGTGAGAGGGTGTAGTAGGTTGGGCAAGAGCCAGGTTTCTGGATACCTGGGGCTGATGCATATTGATATAAGGGGAGAGAAAGAACTGAAAATTAGGGCTAAAAAAGATAGGTCTGGGGCCAAAGTGTATAAGACCATGACTGTCTGGCTAAAAGACTGAGGCTCAGCTAGCTAAGTTTGTCCTTCTCAGTGAAGCAAGCAGAATAGTGTAGTGATTTTGCTACTAGACTGCCTGAGCTGGGAGGCTGGCCCCATCACTTAGGAGTGGTATGACCTGAGCAAGTTATTCTACCTCTCTGCATCTCAGTTTTCTCTTCTGCAAAATGGGAATAATAATAGTACCCATGTCACAGAACTGGGGTAAGAATTAAGTATTTCATTTAAGTATTTAGCACAGAACCTGATACATCCAAACCCTTCAATAAATGTTAGCTACTGTTGCTGTCTGATCCAATGTACAGATCTTCAGAGTTATAGAACTTATATGACTTTGAAACCACTTTTTGATATAAACACACGAGTCTATGACTTCTTTTTTTTAAGATTTTATTTATTTGACAGAGAGAGACAGCGAGGGAGGGAACACAAGCAGGAGGAGTGGGAGAGGAGAAGCAGGCTTCCTGCTGAGCAAGGAACCTGATGTGGGGCTCGATCCCAGGACCTGGGATCATGATCTGAGCTGAAGGCAGACACTTAACGACTGAGTCACCCAGGTGCCCCAAGTCTATGATTTCTTATACACAAGTTTCTTTTTTAAAAATTTTATTTATTTGAGAGAGAGAGTGAGCTTGTGAGCAGGGGAGAGAGGGGCAGAGGGAGAGGGAGAAGCAGACTCCCTGCTGAGCAGGGAGCCCAACACAGGGCCCAATCTCAGGACCCCAAGATCATGACCTGAGCCAAAAGCAGATGCCTGACTGAGCCATGTAAGCACCCCCACAAGTTTCTTTTGATTGTACAGAGCCAGACCAAGTTTCCCAGGGCAGAGGATCTCTGGCCATCTTTGTATCCTTAGCACCCAACAGATAGTTTAGCACAAACTTAATGCTCGCCATATATTTGTCGAACATAGTCAAATGAGGCATCTTCAGGTCTAATATTAAGCTTAGTTGCCAGCATCCACCAGAGTGATGTTGCCACTCTCTGAGCACTGCTGTGTCAGGCTCTGTATTTGGTGCCACATCCATAACGGTGAACTAGACACAGATTCTGGCCTTAGGGCAGCCAGTGTAGTGGAGGAGGCACATAACCCATCAGACCAATGCCTTGCAGTTTCTGACTTAGGCAAGGCACTGGATGGTGTTGCCATCCACTGAACTGAGAAATATAGGAACAGGATTAAGGAAAATGCAACAACATGGATGGGACTAGAGTGTATTATGCTAAGTGAAATAAGTCTGTCAGAAAATGTAATGATTCTGTTCAGGACATTCTAAGTTTGACTTGTCTGAAATCCCACCTCCAGGGCTTTGTACTTGCTGTTCCCTCTGCCTACAGTGTTTGTCCTCTGAGTACTGACCTGGTTTGTGTCTCATTTCCTTCAGATGTCTGCTCAAATGACACTTTATTAGTGAGACTTTCCTTGGACACTTAAAATATAAAATAGCAATCCCCATTTCTACCCCCTTCACTCTCCAATCCCTTAATTGGCCTTTTATTCTTACCCAGAATATATACCACCTCCTGGCATATGAGTTTTTATTGTTATTTATTTTTGCCAGTTTTTATTTTTTTATTTTTCCCAAAGCTCTGAAGCAGTTTAAGAAATTCATTTTTTTCTTTTTTCTAATTGAAATATAGTTGACATACAGTGTTATATTAATTTCAGGTGCACAACATAGTATTTTGAATTTATATACATGATCATCACAATAAATGATCATGACAATAAATCTAGTTATTATCTGTCACCATACAAAGTTATTACAATATTATTGACTATATTCCTTATGCTGTGAGTCATCCCCATGGCTTATTTATTTTATAAATGGAAGTTTGTACCTCTTAATCCCCTTCACCTATTTCACTCATCCCCTAACCCTCCACCCTCTGGCAACTACCAGTTTTTTCTCTATATTTATGAGTCTGTTTCTATTTTATTTTGTTTATTCATGTTTTTTTTTAGATTTTATATATAAGTGAAATCATATGGTATTTGTCTTTGTCTGACTTATTTTACTTAGCATAATACTCTGTAGGTCCATCCATGTTTTAAGAGTACACTTATGGTGATGAGCACTGAGTAATGTATAGAATTGTTGAATCATTATATTGTACACTTGAAATTAATATAATGCATGCTAATTATACTTTAATACAAAATTAACTATAAAAGGAATGAAATTTATTGTCAATTTTTAATTGTCTGTTTCCCATCATGATAATGAAATCTCTATGAAGGCTGACAATGAACAAAATATTTAAGTAAAATATTTGGTATATCAGATGGCAATAAATGTTATGGAGAAAAATAGAGCAAGAAAGGAGTACAGGAAGCATTGGTGGGAGGATGCTATTTTAAAAAGGGCAGTTGGGATAGGCCTTACCAAAAAGGTGACATTCAAGCAAAGATCTGAGGAAATTGAGGGAGCAAACTATGAGAATATCTAGAGAAAGAGAATTCCAGGCAAAAGGAACAGCAACTAAAAAGACCCTGAAGTGGGAACATACTGTAATGTTAGAGGAACAAGGCAACCAGTGCAGCTACAGTAGAGTAAATGTGGGGGGAAAGTGGTAGGAGAGGGGGTCAGAAAGGACATGGGAAACAGATGGCTATGGGTTTATGAGTCATTTTAAAGACTTTAGACTTTGCAGGATTTTGAGCTGAGGAGTGGCATGGTCTTAGTGAAATGTCCAGGGAGTTGTAATAGCAAGGAAGGAAGCAGTGAGGTGAAGAAGGAAGCTCCTACAGTGATGTAGGTGAGAGGCAATGGTGGCCCAGACCACGGTGGAGGCAGTGAAATGATAAGTAGTTAAATTTTGGATGTATTTGGAAGATAGAACTGGCCAGACTTGGTGATGGCACCTTAGATGAAGGGTGTAAGAGAAAGAGAGGAGTAAGGAACAGGAGCTCACAAAGCCCCAAGAGGGAGGGATTGACAAGATGAGACCAGAGCCAGGAGAGCTGGGTCTCTCGGAAGCCAAGGAAGACATGGGGATTTTATGGAAAATGGTATTACTAAGAGTGCATGTGTCAGATGCTGCACAGAAGTCCAGCAAGATAAAGGTAGAAAAGATGACCTTGTATGTTTATCTGGGAAGTCACTGATGATGTGGGCAAAGCCATTGTGGAGCAGGGTTGAAGGTGTACACCAGACTATAGTGGAGTGTCAAGAGAATGGTCCACAAGGAAAGGGAGAATGTATATAGCCTTCTTGTTCCAGAAGTTTGGCTTCTATTGAAATGGTGGCTAAAGGGGACACTGGAGTCCAGATTTGTTTTTACAAGATGGAAGGATGTGAGTTTACTTATATGATTAGGGGAAAAACCAATCAAGTTGAAGATACAGGTGACAGGATAATTGATGGGTGGGAGGCCCTGGATAGAGGTGGGGGATGGGATCCAGAGCCCCTAGAGATGATTTGGCCTTGATGGGAAGGAGGGACCAAGATAAGAGGGAAGGATGGGTGGATGCAGTAGAGTCTATTGTAATGACAAGTTGAAGATATCATGCCTTTAGGTTCTCTGAGAAGTGGGAGATATAGTCCTCAAAGTGAGAGGAAAAGCAGTACGTTCAAAGAAGCTTGTTAATATTGGACAAGGTTTGAAATAGTGACAACAGAGAATGGGCAAGTTGATAAAAGCCTAGCTGGCTTGTCATCCAGGAATGTACTGTGATCTCACTCAGTTTCATGAGATCCTGCTGTAACCTTGAGCAAGTTACTTTACTATGCCTCAGTTTCTTCATCTATACAAGTGGACATGAGTAAAATAAGGTCATTGAATTAAATGAGTTAATCCATGCTTAGCAATTAGTGAGCACATCGCTTGGCACATAGTAAGTGCTCAATGTATATTAACTCTTTGGATTTCTATGATTACTTAACTTTTATTTCTTCTATGGTATTCACCAGCCCAGGCTTAGAATAGGACGATGGCTTGATCCAAAGTTAGTTTGGTACTGGGTGAGAGATTGAAGTGATTGAATGAACACAGAATCAAGGATGGACAGGGAAGGACATGAAGACAAGGGAGAGGGGCAAATGGAGAGAAAGTAGGAAATCATGTGATACCTGAAACTCAGAGCCTGGCACATATGAGGTCTCAATAAATCTTTATTGAGTGAAAGAATGGGAGAGTTTGTGGGGTCAAACCATAGGGTTCCAGGAATGTCACTTCTGGAAAAGCAGACAGTTCTGACTGGAAAGGAGGACCTGCATTTCCAAGTGACACCAGGGGAGTAGGGGTAAAATGGAGGTTATATGGTGTTGTAAGAGTCAAGGAGGTAAAGGAACTGCAGATGAACTGGCCACTGGACCAGACCCTGCCATCAGCCCAGTCTCTGCTTTTCTATTGGGAGAAGGCAGTCTGTGCTAGGAGGAAACTGGCAAGGTAGGAGCTATCAAATAGACTAGTGTCTGGAAGCTAATGTCTTCTGTGACTACTGATGGATAGAGCTTAGAAGGTGCCAGGATGAAGCCAATGGTCATTCATCTTGAATCTTGGTCAAGCAGATTGCTTGACTGTGGAAGGACAGGATTTCCCCAGGTAGCTCAGGAAGTATTCTAGAAGTAAATGAAGTGATGAGTGCACAAATAATGTGTAAGCAGTCAAATGCTCTGCGCTTACAAGAGGATGGCTAAATTAATGCTGCCAGAACAAATCCAGGAATATATGGTCAATTAATTTATGACAAAAGAGCCAAGTTATAAAATGGGGAAAGGACAGTTTCTTTAATAAATGGTGTTGGGAAAACTGGACAGCCACTAACAAAAGAGTGAAACTAGACCACTATCTTACACTATACACAAAAATTAGCACAATATGGACTAAAGACTTGAATATAAGACCTAAAACCATAAAAATCCTAGAAGAAAACATGGGCAGCAACCTCCTTGACATAAGTCTTGGCAATGACTCTTTTGGATTTGACACCAAAAGCAAAGTCAACAAAAACAAAAATAAATAAGTGGGACTACATCAAACTAAAAAGCTTCTGCACAGCAAAGGAAGCCATCAACAAAATGAAAAGTCAACTTAGTAGATGGGAGAAAATATTTGTAAGTTGTATAACTGATAAAAGGTTAATAGCCAAAATATATAAAGAACTCATACAACTCAATAACAAAAAACAACAACTGCAACAACAACAACAAAACCCCACACAAAATAATCATTAAAAAATGGGCAGAGTCTCATATGGTTTGTCTCCCTTTCTTATTTTTTCCCCTTCAGTTTTCCTTCCCTTCCAATATGAGACTCTTGACTCCGGGAAACAAACTGGGAGTTGCAGAAAGGGAGGTGGGTGGGGGGATGGGGTAACTTGGTGATGGGCATTAAGAAGGACACGTGATGTGATGAGCACTGGGTGTTATATGCAACTAATGAGTCATTGAACACTACGTCAAAAACTAATGACAGCTAATTGAACATAATAAAAAAAAATCACACAGGGAAAAAAATAAAATTAAATTAAAAAAAAAGAAAACATACAGATGGCCAAGAGGTACATGAAAAGCTGCTCAACATCAATCATAAGGGAAATGAAAATCAAAACCAAACTATACCTTGACTAATTGAATTTAAATAAAAAAAACAAAATGAGATATCACCTCACACCTTGTTAGAATAGCTATTATAAAAAAAGGCAAGAAATAACAAGTGTTGGTAAAGATGTAGAGAAAAGGGAACTCTTATGCACTGTTGGTGAGTAAATGCTGTGGCCACTATGGAAAATGGTATGGAGTTTCCACAAAAAACTAAAAATACAACTACATATGATCCAGAAATTGCAATTCTGAGCATCCAAAGAAAAAGAAAACAGAAATTTGAAAAGATATATGCACCCCCATGTTCACTGCAGCATTATTTACAATAGTCAAGACATGGAAGAAAACTAAGCGTCCATTGATGGATGAATAAAGAAAATGTGATTACACACACACACACACACACACACACACACACAGCTGAATTCAGCTATAAAGAAGAATGAAATATTGCCATTTGAAGCAACCTTGAAGGCATTATGCTAAGTAAAATAAGTCAGACACAAAAAGACAGATATCATATGATCTCCCTTATATGTAGAAACTAATATTTTTAATGAGCTTATAGGGTACGGAGGAAAGATTGGTTGTTTCCAGAAGTGGGAGATGGGGGTTGGTTGAAAAGGGTGAAGATATCCAGAGGTACAAACTTCCAGTTATAAAATAAATAATTCATGGGGGAATATAATGTACACCATAGTGACTATAGTTAATAATACTGTATTGCATGTTTGTAAGTTGCTAAGAGAGTAGATCTTAGAAGTTCTCATCACAAGAAAAGATTTTGTAACTATGTATGGTTATGGATGTTAACTAGACATTGTGGTGATCATTTCATAATATATACAAATATTGAAGCAATGTACATCTGAAACTAATAAAATGTTATGTGTCAATTATATCTCAATTTAAAAATATAATGATGCCAGATTTTCCCTGGGAAATCAGGGAACATGTTCTTCATACATGCAACAAGTCATTCCTATGACTGTGCATACCCTGTTCTAAGAATTGAAATCTTTAAGTCCAAAATACCAGAGTATTCAGGGCCCTCTCCAGTCTAGTTCCCAGCCTAACCCTTGTTCAAATACATTGAACTCAAACCAAACTAAACTGGTTAGCCAAACAACTGGCCTGCTTTTTCCTATTTCTATGTCTTTGCTCCCAGAGTTTCCTCCACTCATACCTTTCTTTCCTCTCTACTGATTAAAAATCTTTCCACCATTCAAGGCCAAGATCAAGTACAACCTCTTCCATCAGACTTTCCCTGTGAGCAACTGAAGGGGATCTCTCTGGTGTCTGAAGTCCAGTGGGCCACTTTCTACTTTGGATCTAGTCTTTGAGGTCCACCCTTCTGAGCAAAAGAACTTTCATATTGCAGGAGAGAACACAAACTGCAAGTGCAGAGCTGAGCCAGCCCCAGATTCATGACAATGTCAGGAAGGAAAGAAGGTAGAGCGGTAAAGAGGTAAAGAGAGAGGGAAGGAAGGAGGGAAGTGGCCTGGCTCACCTGAAAGGGTTAAGATATGGCTTCTTGGAAACTGGTGGTTGTTGTCAGGGGAAGTGGGAGTGTGGTGGCATTAGGGAGACTAGGTTATCACCTGGGGCCAATTCCAACAAGAAACTAAAGGCCAAGGAGGAGATTTCCCTCCAGGAACAGACACATCATCTCTGCCGCCTCCTCCTCATACCTCCTAATGAAAGTTACCTCAGAAGATTTATCATCAGAATTTGAGATGACCCATTCCAACCCCTGGCCTGTTGTCCAAATGGGAATGGTAAGGCCTGGGAAGGGTAAGACACAGGCCTTCAAGTTGTCTCTGCTCACCAGCAACACAGGCAACTGGAAAAATAACAGCTAGGGGTAGTCCGGAGAGCTGAGACAATATGGGAACTTGATTTTGTCAGGTTCAGTCTGTTCATCTGAGTTCCAGCCCTTCTTTTCTGCCTAGAATTTGGTATGCTTTTACATCCTTCCCAAATGCAATTCCTTTTGAAATGCCCAGAGTATCTACATGCTTTCATGGGTCAGCCAGAGAATCCATGTCCCAGATGCCACAGGAGAGGCCACCCTGGCCAGGCCCCATTTGGAAGGATGTACTTTCCCAGGGGCCTATAGAAGATGGAGCTGCTGAACTTGACTCCTAATCCCCAAGGGCCCTAAGGGGATGGGGGACAGAGCTAAGCATGGGGTCCTGGACAGTTCATTCCTCAGGAGTCCAGACTGAAAGAAAGGTAGAAAAGAGCTAGGGCTGTCTTCCCTGAAGCCCTCTGTCTGTGCTTACAGCTAAATCCTTCAGTTCTTTTGCTCCTCATAGATAAACAGATGCATTACTCCCCAAAACAAGAATGAAAGTCTGGAAGCTGAGTGGAACAGGACTATGGAGATAGATGTCCAATTTTCTTACCTTCCTTCCTAAAGTCTCTCAGGCACTAGGAACTAGGGAGAGTGGGGGAGGTCAGGAGGGAGAGGCAAGTCAGCTCAAGACCTTATTCCCTGCCTCCATTTCCTCATAATAGAAGGTCATGATGTAGAGGGACTGTCAAGGGAGCTCCTAGGAAGAGCTCTAAACAGCTAAAGATTATCTGGGTTCTCCTCCCCCACTCCTTCATCTTGTGTCTCTTGCACTATTTGTCCACAGCCCCACCCACAGTTTGCAAGAGAAAGAGTACTGTAGATGCCTAGATCTGAATTTTGGTGGTTATCTGTGCTGGTCCAGGGCATGTCTGCCTCCTTCTCCTGTTCTTCTCCACATCAAGGGGGGACTGACCATTGTAGGATGCATTTCCCAGGCCCCTCCATCAATCATCTGGCTGGGTTCAATGAGGCACTGGGTGAGAGATTAGAAAAAATGGAGAAACCATGGTATTTAGCCTCTGTCTTTTGTGTCTCTGTGGTGTCTCTGCAGTGTCTCTTCTGTGGCTCCCAATGTCAATATACTTCCAATTCTACTGTGTGATCCCAGCTCATGGCTCACATCATACCACTCTTTCCCACTGCCCCTCTATTCTTCACCTTCCTTGTTCTGCCTTATGCATCAAGGGGACTGACCCCTGTAGGCTGTATTTCCAAGGCTCTCATATTAGTTGACTTCTAGTTTCCCCCAATGAGAGTGACATTGGAGACAGACTGAAGGGCAGCAATGAGGAAAAGGGGAGGGTATTTCTTCCTTTCTTCTGATTTGAACAGTGTATTTCTTCTATGGTTCTAGCACCCATGGACAAGCCCATGATTCTGCTTTCCATCAGGTGACCTCTGTCCCTGAACTCAGACCATACCTCCTCCTTCACCCCTTCAGAGTAGGGATGGTGTTGGCATCCTGCTGTAACTAATCTCTGGGTTACATTCCTGTCCTGCTTGGCTTCTCAACCTAACCACTATGTAACATATTTCTTATCTGCATTAAATTATCTGCTATAAATATTTGGTAGTTTGTCTTCCCAGTTAGATCTTGACTATAAACTGAACTAGTGGGAATGCTGTCTATGATTCAAGGTGAATGAATGGGAGGATTCTTAGTTACTTGACAGAGGAATAAGGGTTTGGTGACAGCCCCAGAAAGGGTTCCTTGTAGCAGCCAGAGAAGTGAATGGAGGTACAAGGCTGAGCAAGCAGATGCTACCCTTCCATCCACTTGAATTCTTCAGGACCTTGTTTCTAAGGATAACACAGCTCTAAATTTTCTTGAGAATCTTGAAGGAAGTGTGAGCCATTGGGTTACTTTTTTTTTTCTCTTTCAGTGGCCAGGACTCCTATGCCTGTCAAATGCCAGATAATTACCATCTTTACCCTTGGCCAACCAGACCCCTTTCCCCAGTGAACCTCCCTCCCCCACACACACATAGCAGTCATAGCAGCCACCAGGATTTATTTTGATGAAGATTTTATTGTGGAGGATAATACAGGAGAGCAGCCACCAGGATTTATTTTGATGAGGATCTTATTGTGGAGGAAAATACAGGACAGCAGCTCCAGGTGAATAGGTAGAGCTGTAGTGTCCTCCAGCTACCTGGATCCCCAGGTGGTTTTCGTAGGCATTGTGGGTTTCTGGTAAGGCTGCAAGATTACAGTTGGTGTTTGAGGTAGCTAATCAACACAGGGGGAATATCCAGCTGGTCGATGGCTTGTGGTTGGCTGGCCTGGTGCAGAGCTCTGCGGATAACTAAACGGGCCTGTGATAGTAGTGACCGTGGAGTAGCTACAAGGAGAAACAGGTCATAAGAAGCAATTCTCAGTGTAATTCTCTCATCCAAGCCTGCATCCACCCTGCTCTGATTTCTGCAGCCCTAACTGCTTTCTCCCTTCTAAGAAATCCCCCCCTCTGTCCTCAATGCATGGTGCCCAATAGGAACACACTGAGGCCTAGATAGGGCATGCTCAAGGCCACAAAACAGTCATTGGCAGAGCCAGAACCAGAAATTCTGCTAGTGCTATCCCCCACCTTATCTTAGTGATCCCTTTCCTAATAAGGAATCTGTAACTTCTTCTCCACTGGGGTCCTAGGAGAGGGAGGAAGATGGTAGTTTCTCCAACTCATCCTAGAAGGATTGGCTTGGGGGGTTATTTGTGGCCCTTGGACCTCAAAGCCAGAAGGTCCGTAGAGCTGAGCTGCTTGAAACTCACCTCGGGCTTGTAGTAGCAATGCAGTGCCTTTATCATCTTGCAAGTTCAGGTCCAGGGAGAGAGATGGAAGGTAGATGTTAGCACCAAAATCAATTAACAGCTGGATGTACTCTGGTTCACAGTTATGGTGGAGACAGATTTCGAGGAGGGTGTGGGGCTGTGGGACACGAGCCAATAGGCGTTGGTCAGTACAGTTGTAGTTGGGGTCTGCCCCATGGAGCAAAAGCAGGCGAAAACAGTCAAGGTGCCCATAGACTGCAGCCAAATAGAGGGGGCCAGAACATGAAGCTATGTTTGATGCCCAGACTGGTAGTTTAGCCTTGACATTGACCTCTGCACCATGGCCCAGGAGTTCCTGAAGGATGGCAGCAGCACCATCACGGGCAGCTGTGAGTACGGGAGAACAGTTGTTGTAGATGCTACCACCAGGACAGGCACCAGCTTCCAAAAGCACACGCACGCAGTCCAGATGGCCATGGCTGACAGCAGTGAAAAGTGGCGTCTGTGCCTTGACATCCAAACTGTCAACATCAGCACCATGTGCCAGGAGGACCTGCAAACACCTGAGGTGGCCATAAGAAGCAGCCAAGCGCAAGGGTGTCCCACGAACACCCCAGCCACTTCTACTGTTGATGAAACATTTATAACGCTCCTGGCACAAAAGCTGTTCCAAGGTATAGGAGTCATTGTCATACACTGCTTGATTGAGAGCCTGCTTCTCCCCTATGTCGGTGTCCTCCTCCCCCTTGTTGGGCTGCAGGAGGGAGAAAATCTTGGTGATGTCCATGAGGTTCATCTTGATTGATCAGAGCAGAACTATTTTCATGAGCAGGAGGATATGTCAGGTCTGTGGGTGACAAATATTGGGGGAAGACTGAGGGCCCACATAAAAAAGCCTAGATGCCAGCCCTTGCCCCCCACCCTTTACCGTCAGGCTCTGCACTGACGGGCCCCCTTCTTCCAATTCCTACTCCATCTCATTTTAGGGCTCAGAGATGGCTTCCAAAACATCAGGCCATTTCACAGCTTGGTGACTTTGCATATGCTGTCCTGCTTGACCTTCAAACTCCTACTTTCTGGGAAACCTTCCCTAATCTCCTCCTCTTGCTCAGGGACTCCAAAGGATAACTAGACTTTAGCTATGAACTTTCACACTATATTTGCACTTATCTGTGCTTCAGTGTATAAACTCCACCTATACCACAACTGGGAATTTGGTAGAGGCAACTTCCTTAGTTCAGAATGTGTGGACTAATGAGGTGGCTCTGGTCTGGCAGTTGCTAGGTCAGCAGAATGTTGTTTTGTGGTGTCAAGTTATCATCCCTAAGCATTCTGACATTAGCCTCATGGGGCAGGCCCTCAATTCCACCTGTCAGCCTTTTAGATGAAGTTCAACCTCCTCACAGTCCTTTATATGTGACCTCCCCTCAGACTCAGGCCTTATGCTTAGGCAACAGAGTTACACAGGAAATGGATGTTGAATGACATTTACTGATTAAATAAAGAGATGACATTACAAAGAACACTTCAAGTAAAATGAAATCAAAGAGATGGCAGGAAATAGTCATTTCCAGGGCAAGTCCTCTTTGGTGGACAACTGGTTTATTCCCCAGGACCACTTCAATACAGAAGTCCCTTTGATTCCCAGCACCTCCTTGGAACCCATGGATTCCCTATCCCTTTAGGTCAAACCTTTTCCTGTCATCTCTGCCCCACCCAGTTTAGAACCTTTGCCTCAACCCTCAACTCTTCTCTTACCATTATCCCCAGGCTTTATAAAATTATCCATGGCCCAATAACTGACTTAACTGCTTGACCTTACCTGTCCTGTTCCTAGTGCTCCAAAGCCAAAGTCACCCACCTTAGTTTGTAATGTCATCAGGATAAGCTGGTAGGTTTTTCGAGCTCAAGTCTCCCTACTCTCCCATACCCTGCAGCCATGTTCTTAGGGCCACACACCTCCTTTTATTCACTGTCTATCTCCACCCCTCTTTGTTAGCCTGGGACCTCAGGTACATACCTCATAGAAAAAAACTGTGAGGTGGGTGGGTGGGGTCTCCCTCAACTTTAGGCCCCTCCTCACCCACTAGCATCAACTCCATATGTGGTCTTATTATTTATGCATTTGAGGTATGCAATAATAAGTAAAGGATTTTAGAAATCAGACAGACTTAAGTTTGCAACTGAGCACCCCTAGTTCCTAGCTAAGAAGACTTGGGCAAATCTCTTCCCTTCTTTGGGACTCAGTTTCCTCATCTACAAGACAGAAATGATAGTCCCTGCTTCATGGGGCTGTTCAGAGGAAAAGAGCTACCATATATTAGGTCTTTAAAGGTGAGGTTCCTCTCTCTGCCCCTTCAACCTCCTCAATGGCTCCTTCCCCTCAACCATCTTAGGAAACAAACACTTTTATGGTCCTTCGTCTCACTCTAGCTACTTTTCTCTTTACCTCTCTCTTTACACTGGACATATCCAAAAAGTTGTCTACCATCTACTTCCTTATCTTCCATTCACTTCTTCACCCTCTGCAGTCACCCTTCCTCAATCACACACTGAAATAGTTCTTTAAAAAGTCATCCTTGTGGTTAAATCTTCTGGCTGCTTCTCAGATCTTTCTTTCTGTGGCCTTCCTGGTACATCTGTTCCCACTGACCACTTTCTCTTTCATACTCCTCCCTTGCCTTCCTGACCAGCACACTCTCCTGATTTTTCTCCCCTATGTTCTACCCTGAAATAATTATGCTCCCCTTTGTTCTTTCCTTGATCCTCTTCTTTCCAGTCCCCGAGCTGCAGCTCTCATGTTAATTCCAATGATTTCAAATTTATCACTCCAAGCCCCCCAGATCTCTTTTCAGCAAAAAGTATGTATTCACTGAGTTTCTTCTGGTGCTTCAAAGTCAGCAGTATCACGCCACCACTACCATCACCATCATCACCAAACTTGATCCATAGCTGTTTCTCACTATCCATCTGGTCAACCAAACCAGAAACCCAAGACTCGTTTCAGTCTTCTTATCTCTTTGTCTGACCTTCATCCAATTACTCATCAAATCTTATGGATTTTACTTCCTAGAGACCTCTATAGACCACGCCCTTCAGACATTCCCATTGACAGTGCTTTACCTAAGCCCCTATCATTCTTTGTGTCAACTGTTGTAGTAGTCTCTTAGCTGTTTTTCCGTCTCAATATTTTCTCCACATTATAACTAAAGTGATCATTTAAAAATACAAATCTTGTCTGTGTCAATCCCATTTTAAATCCCTTAGTGGTTCCACTTTCTTTCAGAGTATAGCCCAGATACTTTAATCTGGATCACAGGTCCTTTATGAGCAAATCTTGGTCAACATCTCCAGGCTCACTTTCTGTTATTCCTCTACTTATACCCCATGATCCAGCAATAACGGAAAAGAAATGATGGCTCTCCATATACATCATGCTTGTTTCTGTCACATGCAGTTCCTTCTGATGGGTTAGTTCTTCCAGAGTCTGTACTCTTATATAACTATAGCAGTCATGACACTGTATTGTAACTCCTTTATATGGGTCTGTTTTACACCCACTGCAGAATGAGAGGCCATATAAAGTAGTGGTAAGACATTGTCTGGAATTCTGCTTCAATCCCAGCTCCACTACTTAGTAGCTGTGTAACCTAGAGCAGATCACTTAATCTCTCTGTGCCTACTTCATCTGTAAAGAGAAGATGACAGTAGTACCTGCTTCAGCGGGTTATTGTTAGGATTAAGTAAGTTAATAATTAAATTAATAATTAAATGAGTTAAGTGTTAGAATACCACGTGAATATAGTAGTCAGTAACTCAGTAATTGCAATACCAAGTGATTATTATTACCTAGGTCTCCAATTTCTCCTATTGCTCCCTTACTTAAAGTCCTATAACCTCAGAGCTGGAATGCATCAAATCATTTAATTCCCTTAATTTAGAGATACAAAACCCAAGACTCAGAGGTGAGCAGGGACTTTTTTCTAAGGTCACATGGCTATTGTCAATTGTCTCATTAGCGAGAACACAGAACACACCTATAATCTTGTGCTTTTCAAAGCTATTTCACATAGTGGGACAGGTAATATCATCCCCATTTTGTAGATGAAGAAAACCAAAGTCTGAGAGGGAAGGGATTTGCCAGGTACCTTACATCAAAGAAATAGCAGAGCCAGAAATAGATACATGTTTCCCTACTGCCCATCCTGTTCTTTCTATTGCAACTTGAAAAACAAACACATACCCCTTCCCCTTGCCTTAAGCAGAGTTACACTGCAGTTCCCAGAATCCTCAGTTTTGAGGATCATGCTGAATTCCAGGGACTTCAGTCATGGAAGATTTCTTTACAGATTATTTCTTCTGACAGCCAATAGGGATTCCCTTACTATTTGATGGAAGGGGAGGCTGGTTCCAGGGAGATGAAGAGGGCAGGGAGTATGGAAGGAAATGCTGAAGCTCTCACAAACGTCATACCAGGAGTCCACAGTAGGGCCCATCTAATGAACCTCCATAGAGTGATCAAGTCATGGACCCACTGACTTGGGTACTTGAGTGAACTGTGCCTTATTAGATAGGATAAGAAAATCTAATTAGTCTATTGTCTAACTTCACCTTGCTGTGGTTATTAAGCTAAGAGTTATTATGTGACCATTATATGCAAGGATCCCCTTTCTGATCCCCAAAGGTCAGGGGTTTTAAGCCTTTTTGTGTGGCATTGACCTCTATGGAAATTTGGTTAAGTCTCTTATCCCCTCTCAGAATGGTTTTCAATACATAAAATAAAATACATAACATTAAAGGAAACCAATTATGTTGAAATACAGCTATTTTTTAAACTGTATGATATAGTAATAAATGTTCTTTATTAACACATTAAATACCAAGATCTATTAATATTTTCTAAGTGATGATGAGAATAAATGACATTTTCAGATCTTGTCCACAAGTGTAATATGATATGAAATATGATTTCTGGTGACCAAGTTATAGGAACTGGTAATACTACTGCCATTTGCTGTCTGCTCATCCTTGAAATGGTAAATTTCAGTTAGAGATTAGAGGTAAAAAAAGGTAATTGTTTCATCCATGTTTTTGTACCCTTTAAATTCTATCTAAGGCCCTCTTGTGGGTCTATGAATACATGTTAAGAACTACAGGGAAGTGGTTGGTTTCAGTGGGCCCTAAAACAGTCCTCTACTAGGCATTAGTAGATTATTTTTAAGCTTTACCTTCCTCCCCACAACCTGAGGAGCTCTGCCCTTCTGCCTTTGAGTCCAGCCAGATGCACACCACAATAAAGACAAATAACACACAGGGACACAAAGACAAATCCTTACCTTCCCTATATTGTATAACCACAATTTCCTTCATTCTTGAAGGTCCATTTGGACCCCAGAGCCTTGGCACACACACCCTCTTGGGACAGATATAGCAGGAAGCCATTATCATAACCCTCCTTCCCTGTGTGGACAGATTTCCCTACCAATCGCCCAAGCACCCCCAGAAACCAGATCCAGTAAGAAAAACCTATGAAGGGTGGTGATTACAGGTCCACAGGCCTGCAACCCTAAGGGTTCATTCCTCCCTGGCAGCATCATTGGGTTCTAGGCTCCAGATACTCACTGGGCTTTGGCCTGAGGCCAGGCTGCCTGGAATTTGCTGCTGCCCCTCTGCAAAGCACTGGGCCCTGATTTCTCCTCCACAGGGAACCCCTATTTGCCCTGAGGCCTAAGCAGGCAGGTCCTTGGTTTCCACTGTTAACAACACTGCTGAAAGGCTAGGCATCAGGTCCAGGGGCTAATTTTAGGCTATCCTCCACCCCCTTTCAAGGGCAGTCTTATCTTACTAGTGCCTTTCTGGGAGCCATCCCAGCAAAAGGAGGGGAGGGGCATTTGTAGGGAAATCCTGAAAGGTCTGACTGACAGATAGACAGGTGCTTGGTGAGGCAAGGCCTCAGGCTTCTAGTGTGTCCCTGCTTACCCATCCCACCTTTGAAACAAGCAAAAGAGCCAGGCTCCTGCACTGTGGGTGTTCTCACCTATCCACCAAGGGGCCTGAGAAGGCTCAGCCTCCTCTACTACATCTCCCTCTGGGCCAGGGACTCTTTTCTTTCCCTCCCCAACTTAGCTTCTCTGAATTTCCTTTTTCCATTTTTGAAGGTCCAGCAACACATTGCTCTCCCCTCACACCACCCTGCCTCCACTCCCAAGAGTGAGGACAGTGAGAAGCAGAGACTACCATACTGGAACATGTATCAGTAAAGTTTAAGAAGTTTTTAAAAGAAAGTTCGAGAAAGCCCTGTTCATTTATAAAGGCCTCCCCAATACAGTAACCTCAGTTCTGCCCAAAGAACATGCCCACAAACTCTCCCACTCTTCTCATACCAAAGGCAACAAACCAAATATGTACAGCACTGGAAACTTTGTCAAAAGCTCAGTTCCTTTTTTGTTGTTGTTGTTATGTTAGTCACCATACAGTACATCATTAGTTTGTGATATAGAGTATCATGATTCATTGTTTGCGTATAACACACAGTGCTCCATGCAATACGTGCCCTACTTAATACACATCACCAGGCTAACCCATCACCCCATTCCCCTCCCCTCTAAAACCCATAGTTTGTTTCTCGGAGTCCATAGTCTCTCATGGTTCATCTCCCACTCCGATTTCCCCCCCTTCATTTTTCCCTTCCTTCTCCTAATGCCCTCCATGCTAATCCTAATGTTCCACAAATAAGTGAAACCATATAATTGACCTTCTCTGCTTGACTTATTTCACTTAGCATAATCTCCTCCAGTCCCAACCATGTTGATGAAAAAGTTGGGTATTCATCCTTTCTGATGGCTGAGTAATATTCCATTCTATATATGGACCACATCTTCTTTATCCATTCGTCTGTTGAAGGGCATCTCAGCTCTTTCCACAGTTTGGCTATTGAGGACATTGCTGCTATGAACATTGGGATGCCTATGGCCCTTCTTTTTACTACATCTGTGTCTTAGGGATCAATACCCAGAAGTGCAAATGCTGAGTCATAGTGTAGCTCTATTTTTAATATTCTGAGGCACTTCCACACTGTTTTCCAAAGTGGCTGTACCAACTTGCATTCCCACCAACAGTGTAAGAGGGTTCCCCTTTCTCCACAACCTCTCTAATATTTATTGTTTCTTGCCTTGTCAATTTTTCCCATTCTAACTGGGGAAAGGTGGTATCTCAATGTGGTTTTGATTTGAATTTCCCTGATGGCTAATGAGGATAAACAGTTTTTCCATTTGTATGCCTTCTTTGGAGAAGTGTCTACTCATGTCTTCTGCCCTTTTTTTTTTTTGCGTTTTGGGTGTTCAGTTTGAGAAGTTCTTTTTTTAATTTTATTATGTTATGTTAGTCACCATAAAATACATCATTAGTTTTTTTTCTTATTTTTTTATTGTTATATTAATCACCATACATTACATCATTAGTTATTGAAGTAGTGTTCCATGATTGTTTGTGTATAACACCCAGTGCTCCACACAGAACGTGCCCTCTTTAATACCCATCACCAGGCTAACCCATCCACCCACCTCCCTCCCCTCTAGAACCCTCAGTTTGTTTTTCAGAGTCCATTGTCTCTCATGGTTCATCTCCCCCTCCGATTTACTCCCCTTCATTTTTCCCCTCCTGCTATCTTCTTTTTTTTTTAACATATATTACATTATTTGTTTCAGAGATACAGATCTGTGATTCAACAGTCTTGCACAATTTACAGCGCTCACCAGAGCACATACCCTCCCCACTGTCTATCACCCAGCCACCCCATCCCTCCCACACTCCCACCACTCCAGCAACCCTCAGTTTGTTTCCTGAGATTAAGAATTCCTCATATCAGTGAGGTCATATGATACATGTCTTTCTCTGATTGACTTATTTCACTCAGCATAACACTCTCCAGTTCCATCCACGTTGTTACAAAAGGCAAGATCTCATTCCCTTTGATGACTGCATAATATTCCATTGTGTATATATACCACTTTTTCTTTATCCATTCCTCTGTCGATGGACATCTTGGCTCTTTCCATAGTTTGGCTATTGTGACATTGCTGCTATAAACATTGGGGTGCATGTACACCTTCGGATGCTTACATTTGTATCTTTGTGGTAAATACCCTGTAGTGCAATTGCTGGATCATAGGGTAGCTCTATTTTCAACTTTTTGAGGAACCTCCATACTGTTTTCCAGAGTGGTTGCACCAGCTTGCATTCCCACCAACAGTGTACGAGGGTTCCCCTTTCTCCGCATCCCCGCCACCATCTGTCGTTTCCTGACTTGTTAATTTTAGCCATTCTGACTGGTGTGAGGTGGTATCTCATTGGGGTTTTGATTTGGATTTCCCTGATGCCGAGCGATGTTGAGCACTTTTTCATGTGTCTGTTGGCCATTTGGATGTCTTCTTTGGAAAAATGTCTGTTCAGGTCTTCTGCCCATTTCTTGATTGGATTATTTGTTCTTTGGGTGTTGAGTTTGATAAGTTCTTTATAGATTTTGGATACTAGCCTTTTCTCTGATATGTCATTGGCAAATATTGTCTCCCATTCTGTCGGTTGTTTTTTGGTTTCGTAGACCGTTTCTTTCTCTGTGCAAAAGCTTTTTATCTTGATGAAATCCCAATATTTCATTTTGCCCTTGCTTCCTTTGCTGTTGGCAATATTTCTAGTTGCTGCGGCTGAGGTCAAAGAGGTTGCTGCCTGTGTTCTCCTTTAGGATTTTGATGGACTCTTCTCTCACGTTTAGGTCTTTCAACCATTTGGAGTCTATTTTTGTGTGTGGTGTAAGGAAATGGTCCAGTTTCATTCTTCTGCATGTGGCTGTCCAATTTTCCCAACACCATTTGTTGAAAAGACTGTCTTTTCTCCATTGGACATTCTTTCCTGCTTAGTCAAAGATTAGTTGACCACAGATTTGAGGGTCCATTTCTGGGCCCTCTATTCTATTCCATTGATCTATGTGTCTGTTTTTGTGCCAGTACCATACTGTCTTGACGATGACAGCTTTCTAATAGAGCTTGAAGTACGGAAATGTGATGCCGCCAGCTTTACTTTTCTTTTTCACCATTCCTCTGGCTATTCGGGGTCTTTTCTGTTTCCATACAAATTTCAGGAATATTTGTTCCATTTCTTTGAAAAAAGTGGATGGTATTTTGATGGGGATTGCACTGAATGTGTAGATTGCTCTAGGTAACGTTGACATCTTCACAATGTTTGTTCTTCCAATCCATGAGCAAGGAACGTTTTTCCATTTCTTTGTGTCTTCCTCAATTTCTTTCATGAGTATTTTATAGTTTTCTGAGTACAGATCCTTTGCCTCTTTGGTTAGATTTATTCCTAGGTATCTTATGGTTTTGGGTGCGACTGTAAATAGGATTGACTCCTTAATTTCTCTCTCTTCTGTCTTGTTGTGGGTGTATAGGAATGCCATTGATTTCTGCGCATAGATTTTATATCCTGCCACTTTACCGAATTCCTGTATGAGTTGTAGCAGTTTTGGGGTGGAGTCTTTTGGGTTTTCCATATAAAGTATCATATCATCTGCAAAGAGTGAGAGTTTGACTTCCTCTTAGCTGATTTGCATGCCTTTGATTTCTTTTTGTGTCTGATTGCTGTGGCTAGGACTTCTAATACTATGTTGAACAGCAGTGGTGATAGTGGCCATCCCTGCCGCATTCCTGACCTTAGGGGGAAAGCTCTCAGCTTTTTCCCATTGAGAATGATATTCGCTGTAGGTTTTTCATAGATGGCTTTTATGATGTTGAGGTATGTACCCTCTATCCCTATACTCTGAAGAGTTTTGATCAAGAAAGGATGCTGTATTTTGTCAAATGCTTTTTCTGCATCTATTGAGAGGATCATATGATTCTTGTTCTTTCTTTTGTTAATGTATTGTATCACGTTGATTGATTTGCAGATGTTGAACCAACCTTGCAGCCGAGGGATAAATCCCACTTGGTCATGGTGAATCCTTTTAATGTACTGTTGGATCCTATTGGGTAGTATTTTGGTGAGAATTTTTGCATCTACATCTATCAAGGATATTGGTCTGTAATTCTCCTTTTTGATGGGGTCTTTGTCTGGTTTTGGGATCAAGGTAATGGTGGCCTCATAAAATGAGTTTGCAAGTTTTCCTTCCATTTCTATTTTTTGGAACAGTTTCAGGAGAATAGGTATTAACTCTTCTTGAAATGTTTGGTAGAATTGCCCTGGGAAGCCATCTGGCCCTGGGCTTTTGTTTGTTGGGAGATTTTTGATGACTGCTTCCATTTCCTTAATGGTTATAGGTCTGTTCAGGTTTTCTATTTCTTCCTGGTTCAATTTTAGTAGTTGATACATCTCTAGGAATGCATCCATTTCCTCCAGGTTATCTAATTTGCTGGCCTAGAGTTGCTCATATGTTCTTATAATTGTTTGTATTTCTTTGGTGTTGGCTGTGATCTCTCCTCTTTCATTCATGATTTTGTTGATTTGGGTCATTTCTCTTTTGTTTTGATAAGTCTGGCCAGGGGTTTATCAATCTTGTTAATTCTTTCAAAGAACCAGCTCCTAGTTTCGTTGATCTGTTCTACTGTTTTTTGGTTTCTATTTCATTGATTTCTGCTCTGAGATTTATTATTTCTCTTCTCCTGCTGGGTTTACGCTTTATTTGCTGTTTTGTTCTCTAGCTCCTTTAGGTGTAGGGTTATGTTCTGTATTTGAGACCTTTCTTGTTTCTTGAGAAAAGCTTGTATTGGTATATACTTTCCTCCTAGGACTGCCTTTGCTGCATCCCAAAGCTTTTGAATAGTTGTGTTTTAATTTTCATTGGTTTCCATGAATTTTTTTAATTCTTCTTTAATTTTCTGGTTGACCCATTCATTCTTTAGTAGGATGCCCTTTAGCCTCCATGTATTTGAGTTCTTTCCGACTTTCCTCTTCTTATTGAGTTCTAGTTTCAAAGCATTGTAGTCTGAAAATATGCAGGGAATAATCCCAATCTTTTGGTACCAGTTGAGACCTGATTTGTGACCTAGGATGTGATCTATTCAGGAGAATGTTCCATGGGCACTAGAGAAGAATGTGTATTCCGTTGCTTTGGGATGGAATGTTCTGAATATGTCTGTGAAGTCCATTTGGTCCAGTGTGTCATTTAAAGTCTTTATTTCCTTGCTGACCTTTTGCTTAGATGATCTGTCCATTTCAGTGAGGGGGGTGTTAAAGTCCCCCACTATTATTGTATTGTTGTCAATGTGTTTCTTTGCTTTTGTTATTAATTGCCTTATATAATTGGCTGCTCCCATGTTAGGGGCATAGATATTTACAATTGTTAGATCTTCTTGTTGGATAGACCCTTTAAGTAGGATATAGTGTCCTTCCTCATCTCTTATTACAGTCTTTTCTTTAAAATCTAATTTGTCTGATGTAAGGATTGCCAATCCAGCTTTGTTTTGGTGTCCGTTAACATGGTAAATGGTTTTCCACCCGATCACGTTCAATGTGGGGGTGTCTTTGGGTCTAAAATGAGTCTCTTGCAGACAGCATATCGATGGGTCTTGTTCTTTAATCCAATCTGATAGCCTGTGTCTTTTGATTGGGGCATTTAGCCCATTTACATTTAGGGTACCTATTGAAAGATACGAATTTAGTGCCATTTTATTGCCTCTGAGGTGACTGTTACTGTATATTGTCTGTGTTCCTTTCTAGTCTATGCTGATTTTAGGCTCTCTCTTTGCTTAGAGGACCCCATTCAATATTTTTTATAGGGCTGGTTTCGTGTTTGCAAATTCCTTTAATTTTTGTTTGTCCTGGAAGATTTTTCTCTCTCCTTCTATTTTCAATGACAGTCTAGCTAGATATAGTATTGTTGGCTGCATATTTTTCTCGTCTCATCCTCTGAAGATATCATGCCAGTCCTTTCTGGCCTGCCAGGTCTCTGTGGATAGGTCTGTTGCCAATCTAATGTTTCTACCATTATAGGTTACATATCTCTTCTCCCGAGCTGCTTTCAAGATTTTCTCTTTGTCTCTGAGACTCGTAAGTTTTACTATTAGATGTCAGGGTGTTGACCTATTTTTATTGATTTTGAGAGGGGTTCTCTGTGCCTCCTGGATTTTGATGCCTGTTTCCTTCCCCACATTAGGGAAGTTCTCTTCTATAATTTGCTCCCATATACCTTCTGCCCACCTCTCTCTTTCTTCTTCTTCTGGGATCCCAATTATTCTAATGTTGTTTCATCTTATTATATCGCTTATCTCTCGAATTCTGCCCTCCTGATCCAGTAGTTGTTTACCTCTTTTTCTCAGCCTCTTTATTTTCCATCATTTGGTCTTCTATATCGCTGCTTCTCTCTTCTGCTTCATTTATCCTAGCAGTTAGTACCCCCATTTTTGATTGCACCTCATTAATAGCCTTTTGATTTCAACTTGGTTAGATTTTAGTTCTTTTATTTCTCCAGAAAGGGTTTCTCTAATAACTTCCATGATTTTTTCAAGCCCAGCTAGTATCTTTAAAATCATGATTCTGAACTTTAGGTCCGACATTGTACTAATGTCCATATTGAGTATGTCCCTGGCAAATGGTACTACCTCTTTTTTTTTTGTTGAGGTGATTTTTTCATCTTGTCATTTTGTCCAGAGGAGAACAGATGAATGAGAGAACAAAATGCTAACAGGGTAACAACATCCCCAGAAAATATACTCTAAACAAATCAGAAAAGACCTGAAACCAGGGGAAAAGAAAGGGAAAGAAAGAAAAAAGAAACAGAAAGAGAAAGAAAAAAATAAAAACAAACAAAAACAGAACAAAACAAAAAGAATATGATCAAATATGATCAGGCTAGTGCATAGATCAATGCCACACACTAGATTGTGGGTGTATTTTGGTTTGTTAGAAGAAAGTGCCTCCTAAAATTTTAAAGAACGAAAGACTTATATATGTACAAAATAAGGGTTCATACAATGAAGGGATGGAATATGACTGTAAAGAGGAAAATTATAAAAAATTTTAAAAGAGGTATTTATAAGGTGCTTGAAAAAAGAAAGAAGAGGATTAAAAAAAGAAAAAGAAAGAAAGAAAGAAAAAGAAAGAAAGAAAGAAAGAAAGAAAGAAAGAAAGAAAGAAGG
>NW_027397128.1:800981-864103 GCF_003265705.2 Callorhinus ursinus
GAAGGAAGGAAAGAAAGAAAGAAAGAAAGAAAGAAAGAAAGAAAGAAAGAAAGAAAGAAAAAGAAAGAGAGAAAGAAAGAGAAAGAAAAAGAAAGAAAGAAAGAAAGAAAGAAAGAAAGAAAGAAAGAAAGAAAGAAAAGAAAGAAAGAAAGAAAGAAAGAAAGAAAGAAAGAAAGAAAGAAAGAAAGAAAGAAAGAAAGAAAGAAAGAAAGAAAAAAGAAAAAGGGGAGAGAATGTGATCAGGCAGGAGACTAGAACAAAGGCATACACTAGAGATTTAGGGTATATTTTGATATGTTAGAAGAAACTGTATCTCAAGATTTTTAAAGAGAACATCTTATATATATATATGCCAAAAATAAGGGTAATTACTATGAAGGGATAGAATAATGACTCTGAAAATGAAAAATAAAAAGGTTTTTTTTAAAGGGATTGATAAAATGTTCGTTGAAAAAGGGAAAAAGAAATATTCAAAAAAAAGTTTAAAAAATTAACTTTGAAAGACTAATGAATCATGGTAAAAAAAAAAACATGAATTCTATGTGCAATATTCCCTTAGCGCTGAAGTTTTGCCGTTCTCATTGATCGGTAAACTTGGTCTTGGCTGGCTGTTCGTGCTGATCTTCTGGGGAAGGGGCCTGTTGCCGTGGTTCCCAAGTGTCTTTGCTGGAGGTGGAATTGCCCCGCCCTTGCTGGTCCAGGCTAAGCAATCTGCTTGGGTTTGCTCTCAGGAGCTTTTGTTCCCTGCAAGCTTTCGGGACAGCTTTAGAGGATGAGGGTGAAAATGGCAGCCTCCCAATCTCCACCCCAGGGGAGCCGAGAACTCAGGGCCCCGCTCCTCAGTGTGCCCCCAGAGAAAAGCAGTCAGTCACTCCTGTCTTCCCGGTCTCCAGCCGCACTCCGTGCTCACCTGGCCTGTGACTGAGCATTTCTATCTCTGGCACCCAACCCCATGTGGAGTCTCCAAACCCAGCAGATCCATGTGGTGCGCTCCCATGCCACTCCTCCCGGGGGAAGAAGGGGAATCTCCCTGGATCTGCCGTTTGTTGGGTCCCTGCTGGAAAAGCCGTGGCCCGACTGTGCCACAAATCACGGTTTATGGCTACACCGAGCAGAGAGCCCGCTCCTCGGCTCCATCTCTGCAGCCGGGTTTCCCGCTCCGATACCTGGGAGCTCTGCCGCACTCAGGCACCCCCGGTCTTTCTGTGACTCCGAGGGTCCTGAGATCACACTGTCCCAGAGAGAGTTCCACCCCCCACTTAGCCACTGGAGTGACGTCCCTCGCGAAGCAGACTTGTAAATTTTGTGCTCCGCTGCTCTATCACTTGCCAGAAGCGGCAGAAGGAGGCCCCCTCCCCTGCCATCTATCCTCCTGAATATCGCCTCGGATGCACTTCTACGCATGGCCTACCTTCCAGAAAGTGGTCGCTTTTCTGTTCAGAGAGTTGTTGCTATTATTTTCTTCAATCTCCTGTTGAGTTTGTAGGTGTTCAGAATGGTTTGATCCCTATTCAGCCGAATTCCTGAGACCAGACGAAATCCAGGTCTCCTACTCCTCCACCATCTTGCTCCACCTTACCTACATCATTGTTTTTGATGTAGTGATCCACGATCCATTGTTTTCGTATAACACCCAGTGTTCCATACGTGCCCTCCTTAATACCCATCACTGGGCTAACTCATCCCCCCGCCCCTCTCCCCTATAAAACCCTGTTTGGTTCTCAGAGTCCGTAGTCTCTCATGGTCCATCTCTCCCTCCGATTTCCCTCCTTTCATTTTTCCCTTCCTTCTCCTAATGTCCTCCATAGTACTCCTTCTGTTCCACAGATAAGTGAAACCATATGATA
This sequence comes from Callorhinus ursinus, assembly GCF_003265705.2. Taxonomy (NCBI): domain Eukaryota; kingdom Metazoa; phylum Chordata; class Mammalia; order Carnivora; family Otariidae; genus Callorhinus; species Callorhinus ursinus. The sequence goes on from NW_027397128.1 coordinate 802,829, forward strand.
ATTGACTTTCTCTGCTTGACTTATATCACTTAGCATAATCTCCTCCAGTCCCATCTACGTGGATGTAAAAGTTGGGTATTCATCCTTTCTGATGGTTGAGTAATATTCCATTGCATATACAGACCACATCTTCTTTATCCATTCATCTGTTGAAGGGCAACTCAGCTCTTTCCACAATTTGGCTATTGCAGACATTGCTGCTATGAACATTGGGGTGTATATGGCCCTTCTTTTCACTACATCTGTGACTTTGGGGTAAATACCCAGGAGTGCAATTGCTGGGTCATAGGGTAGCTCTATTTTTAATTTTTTGAGGAACCTCCACACTGGTTTCCAAAGTGGCTGTACCAACTTGAATTCCCACCGAAAGTGTAAGAGGGTTCCCCTTTCTCCACAACCTCTCCAATATTTGTTGTTTCTTTCCCTGTCCATTTTGCCATTCTAACTGGTGTAAGGTGGTATCTCAAAGTGGTTTTAATTTGAATTCCCCTGATGGCTAATGATGATGAAATTTTTTTCATGTGTCTGTTAGCCATTTGTATGTCTTCTTCAGAAAAGTGTCTTTTCATATCTTCTGCCCATTTTTTGACTTGGTTATTTGTTTCTTGGGTGTTGAGTTTGAGAAGTTCTTTGTAGATCATGGATACCAGCCCTTTATCTGTAGTGTCATTTGCAAATATCTTCTCCCATTCTGTGGGTTGCCTCTTTGTTCTTTTGACTGTTTCCTTTGCTGTGCAGAAGCTTTTTATCTTGATGAAGTCCCAAAGTTCGTTTTTGCTTTTGTTTCACTAGGTTTTTAGATGTATCTTGAAAGAAGTTGCTGTGGCCGATGTCAAAGAGTTTACTGCGTATGTTCTCCTCTAGGATATTGATGGTTTCCTGTCTCACATTGAGGTCTTTCATCCATTTTGAGTTTATCGTTCTGTATGGTGTTAGAGAATGGTCAAGTTTCATTCTTCTGCATGTGGCTGTCCAATTTTCCCAGCACCATTTATTGAAGAGACACTGTTATCCATTGCATGATTTTTCCTACTTTGTCAAAGATTATTTGACCATAGAGTTGAGGGTCCATATCTCGGCTCTCTATTCTCTTCCATTGGTCTGTATGTCTGTTTTTGTGCCAGTACCATGCTGTCTTGGTGATCACAGCTTTGTGAAATAGCTTAAAATCGGGCAACGTGATGCCCCCAGCTTTGTTTTTCTTTTTCAACATTTCCTTAGTGATTTGGGGTCTTTTCTGATTCCATACAAATTTTAGGATTGTTTGTTCTAGCACTTAGAAAAATGTCATTGGAATTTTGATTGGGATAGCATTGAAGGTATAGAGTGCTCTGGGTAACATAGACATTTTAATAATGTTTATTCTTCTGATCCATGAGCATGGAATATTTTTCCATCTTTTTGTGTCTTCTTCAATTTCTTCCATGAGTGTTCTCTAGTTCCTAGAATATAGATCCTTTACCTCTTTGATTAGGTTTATTCCGAGGTATCTTATGGTTTTTGGTGCTATTGTAAATGGAATCGTTTCTCTAATTTCTCTTTCTACAGTTGCGTTGATATTGTATAAGAAAGCAACTGATTTCTGTGCATTGATTTTTTATCCTGCCACATTACTGAATTGCTGTATGAGTCCTAGTAATTTGGGGGTGGATTATTTTGGGTTTTCCACATAAATTATCATGTCGTTTGTGAAAAGAGAGAGCTTGACTTCTTCTTTGGCAATTTGAATACCTTTTATTTCTTTTTGTTGTCTGATTGCTGTTGCTAGGACTTCTAGTATCATGTTGAATGATAGTGGCGAGAGTGGGCATCCTTGACGTGTTCCTGATCTGAAGGGAAAGGCTCTTGGCTTTTCACCATTGAGGATGATATTCACTGTGGGTTTTTCATAGATGGATTTTATGAACTTGAGGAATGTTCCCTCTATCCTTATACTCTGAAGAGTTTTAATGAGGAAAGGATGTTGTATTTTGTCAAATGCTTTTTCTGCATCAATTGAGAGGACCATATTGTTCTTCTCCCTCCTCTTATTAATGTGTTCTATCACATTGATTAATTTGCGAATGTTGAACCACCCTTGCATCCCGGGGATAAATCCCACTTGGTCTTGTTGGATGATCCTTTTAATTGTTGGATCCTATTAGCTAGGATTTTGTTGAGGAATTTGGAATCCATATTCATCAGGGATATCGGTCTGAAATTCTCCTTTTTGATGGGGTCTTTGCCTTGTTTGGGGATGAAGGTAATGCTGGCCTCATAGAATGAGTTTGGAATTTTTCCTTCTGTTTCTATTTTGAAACAACTTCAGTAAAATATGTATTATTTCTTTTTTGAATGTTTGGTAGAATTCCCCAGGGAATCCATCAGGCCCTGGACTCTTGTTTTTCAGGAGGTTTTTGATCAGTGCTTCAATCTTGTTACTGGTTATTGGCCTATTCAGGTTGTCAATTTCTTTCTGTTTCAGTCTTGGCGACTTATAGTTTCCAGGAAGGCCTCCATTTCATCCAGATTATTCAGTTTATTGGCATATAGTTGTTGACAATAATTTCTAATAACTGTTTCTATTTCCTTGGTGTTAGTTGTGATCTCTCCCCTTTCATTCATAATTTTATTAATTTGGGTCCTTTCTCTTTTCTTTTGGATAAATTTGGCCAGTGGTTTATCGATCTTATTAATTCTTTCAAGGAACCAACATGTAGTTTCATTGATCTGATCTACTGTGTTTCTGGTTTCTAATTCATTGATCTCAGCTCTAATTTTAAATATTTCTCTTCTAATGCATGGCTTAGGCATCATTTGTTGCTTTTTCTGCAGTTCTTTAAGGTGTAGAGTTAGTTGGTGTATTAGATCTTGGATATCAGTCCTTTGTCTTTAGTGTCATTTACAAATATCTTCTCCCATTTTATACTTTCAATGCCATCCCAATCAAAGTACAATGGCATTTTTCAAAATGCTGGAACAAACAATCCTAAAATTTGTATTGAAACAGAAAAGACCCCAAATCACCAAGGAAATGTTGAAAAAGAAAAACAAAGCTGGTGGCATCACATTGCCTGATTTCAAGCTATATCACAAAGCTGTGATCACCAAGACAGCATGGTACTGGCACAAAAACTGACACATAGACCAGTGGAACAGAATAGAGATCCCAGATATGGACCCTCATCTCTATGGTCAACTAATCTTTGACAAAACAGGAAAAAAATGTAATGGAAAAAAGACAGCCTCTTCAATGAATGATGCTGTGAATATTCGACAGCTATATACAGAAGAATGAAACTCTCCCATTCTCTTACACCATACAGAGATATAAACTCAAAATGATGAAATACCTCAAGGTGAGAAAGGAATCCATCAAAATCCTAGAGGAGAATATAGGCAGTAATCTCTTCAACATCGGCCACAGCAACTTCTTTCAAGACACGTCTCCAAAGGCAAGGAATCACAGATCTGTACTTCTGAAACAAATAATGCAACATATGTTAAGAAAAAAGAAAAAGAAGATAGCAGGAGGGGAAGAATGAAGGGGATTAAGTCAGAGGGGGAGACGAACCATGAGAGACGATGGACTCTGAAAAACAAACTGAGGGTTCTAGAGGGGAGGAGGGGTAGGGGGATAAGTTAGCCTGGTGATGGGTATTAAAGACGGCACATTCTGCATGGAGCACTGGGTGTTATGCACAAACGATGAATCATGGAACACAACATCAAAAGCTAATGATGTAATATATGGTGATTAACATAACAATAAAAAATTTAAAAAAAAGAAAACAAAAGCGAAAATAACGTTTGGGACTTCATCAAGATAAAAAGCTTCTGCACAGCAAAAGAAACAGTAAACAAAAGTTCAGTGCTTAAGAGTATCATTTTCTCTCCCTGGTTGTCTTTAAATGAAGGCAGTCATAGGGAGATACTTTTAGAAATAGTCACATTATCTGTTTTAGGTGTCACTCAAAAAGAATCTGAAGGCAGCTTCCTCTTCCCTCTGGGAAAAAATGCCAGCCTAGGTTTGGTATACAAAGTACACCATAAACAATCTGATCATGTCTAAGAACCTTTTTATGGAGAAACTATCAAGTAGCCACTATGTGTAAGGTTCTAGATGCAGGAAGAACACACAGAAAAGACAGACATGGTATCCCTGAAGGAGCTCACAGTTTATTAGGAAAATCAGATATGAAAACAACTCTATTTCATAAAATGCAAAAATGCCAGAACTAAAAGCTGGCTAAGGTTATCATATGGTTCTTATCCTTTCTTTTATTAATGTGGTGTATCAGATTGATTGATTCGTGGATGTTGAACCATTCCTGCAGCCCAGGAATAAATCCCATAGGGTTGTGGTGAATAATGCTATTAATGTACTGTTGAATTCGATTTGCTGGTGTTTTATTGAGATATTTTGCATCCATGTCATCAGGGATATGGGCTTGTAATTCCCCTTTTTAGTGGGGTCTTTGTTTTTGGAATCAAGATCCTGCTGGCCTCATAAAATGAGTTTGGAAATTTTCCTTCCATTTCTTTCTTTCTTTTCTTTCTTCTTTTTTTTTTTTTTTTTGAACAGTTTGAGAAGAACAGATCCTTCTTTAAATATTTGGTTGAATTCCCCTGAGAAGCCATTGACCCTGGAGTCTTGTTTGTTGGCAGTTTTTTTTTTTATTATTATTACTGATTCAATTTCTTTGCTGGTTATGGGTCTGTTCATATTTTCTATTTCCTACTGTTTCAGTTTTGGTAGCTTATATGTGTCTAGGAATTTATCCTTTTCTTCCAGATCGCCCAATTTGTTAGCATGTAACTTTTCATAATGTTCTAAGAGTTTGTATTTCTTTGGTGTTGGTTGTGATCTCTGCTCTCTCATTTGAGATTTTATTTATTTGTTCCTTTCTCCTTTCTTTTTAATAAGTCTGGCTGGGGGGTTATCAATTTTAGTAATTCTAAGAACAAGCCCCTAGTTTCATTGATCTGTTCTACTATTTTTTTCTTTCTCTATCATTTATTTCTGCTCTAATCTTTATTATTTCCCTTCTGCTGAGTTTAGGCTTCATTTGCTGTTCCTTTCCTAGCTCCTTTAGGCATAAGATTAGGCTGTGTATTTGAGTTTTTCTTTTTTCTTGCTTCTTGAGGTAGGCCTGTATTGCTATATATTATCCTCTTATGACCACTTTTGCTGCATCCTAAAGGTTTTGGATGTTGTGCTTTCATATTCACATGGTTCCATGGATTTTTATTTCTTTAATTTCCTTGTTATCTCATTCTTTTTTTTATTCCTCTTTAAATTTTATTATTGTTATGTTAATCACAATACATTACATTATTAGTTTTTGATGTAGTGTTCCATGATTCATTGTTTGTGCATAACACCCAGTGCTCCATGCAGAACGTGCCTTCTTTAATACCCATCACCATGCTAACCCATCCTCCCACCTCCTCCCCTCTAGAACCTTCAGTTTGATTTTCCAACTCCATCATCTCTCATGGTTCGTCTCCCCCTCCAGTTTCCCCCCCTTCATTATTCTCCTCCTGCTATCGTCTTTTCTTTTCTTAAAATATATTACATAATTTTTTTCAGACGTACAGATCTGTGATTCAAAAGTCTTGCATAATTCACAACGCTCACCATAGCACATACCCTCCCCAATGTCCATCACCCAGCCACCCCATCACTCCCACCCCACTCCCAATGCAGCAGCCCTCAGTTTCTTTCCTGAGATTAAGAATTCCTCATGTCAGTGAGGTGATATGATACATGTCTTTCTCTGATTGACTTATTTCACTCAGCATAACACCCTCCAGTCCCATCCACATCGTTTCAAATGGAAAGCTCTCATTCCTTTTGAGGGCTGCAAAATATTCCACTGTATATATATATACTACTTCTTCTTTATCCATTCATATGTCGATAGACATCTGGGCTCTTTCCAGAGTTTGGTTATTGTGGACATTGCTGCTATAAATTTCGGGGTGAACTTACCCCTTCGGATCCCTACATTTGTATCTTTGGGGCAAATACCCAGTAGTGCAATTGCTGGGTCATATGGTAGCTCTATTTTCAACTGCTGGAGGAACCTCCATACTGTTTTCCAGAGTGGCTACACCAGCTTGCATTTCCACCAACAGTGTACGAGGGTTCCCCTTTCTCCGCATCCCCGCCACCATCTGTCGTTTCCTGACTTGTTAATTTTAGCCATTCTGACTGGTGTGAGGTGGTATCTCATTGAGGTTTTGATTTGGATTTCCCTGATGCCGAGCGATGTTGAGCACTTTTTCATGTGTCTGTTGGCCATTTGGATGTCTTCTTTGGAAAAATGTCTGTTCATGTCTTCTGCCCATTTCTTGATTGGATTATTTATTCTTTGGGTGTTGAGTTTGATAAGTTCTTTATAGATTTTGGATACTAGCCCTTTATCTGATATATCATTTGCAAATATCTTCTCCCATTCTGTCGGTTGTCTTTTGGTTTTATGGACTGTTTTTTTTTGCTGTGCAAAAGCTTTTTATCTTGATGAAATCCTAATAGTTCATTTTTGCCCTTGCTTCCTTTGCTTTTGGCGATATTTCTAGGAAGAATTTGCTGCGGCTGAAGTTGAAGAGGTTGCTGCCTGTGTTCTCCTTTAGGATTTTGATGGACTCCTGTCTCATATTTAGGTCTTTCAACCATTTTGAGTTTATTTTTGTGTGTGGTGTACGGAAATGGTCCAGTTTCATTCTTCTGCATGTGGCTGTCCAATTTTCCCAACACCATTTGTTGAAGAGACTGTCTTTTTTCCATTGGATATTCTTTCCTGCTTTGTCAAAGATTAGTTGACCATAGAGTTGAGGGTCCATTTCTGGGCTCTCTATTCTGTTCCATTGATCTATTTGTCTGTTTTTGTGCCAGTACCATACTGTCTTGACAATGACAGCTTTGTAATAGAGCTCGAAGTCTGGAATTGTAATGCCGCCACCTTTGCTTTTTTTTTTTTTTTTTTCCTCCCCCATTCCTCTGGCTATTCGGGGTCTTTTCTGTTTCCATACAAATTTTAGGATTATTTGTTCCATTTCTTTGAAGAAAGTGGATGGTATTTTGATAGGGATTGCATTGAATGTGTAGATTGCTCTAGGTAGCATTGACATCTTCACAATATTTTTCTTCCAATCCATGAGCATGGAATATTTTTCCAATTCTTTGTGTCTTTCGCAATTTCTTTCATGAGTGCTTTATAGTTTTCTGAGTACAGATCCTTTGCCTCTTTGGTTAGATCTATTCCTAGGTATCTTATGGTTTTGGGTGCAATTACAAATGGGATCGACTCCTTGATTTCTCCCTCTTCTGTCTTGTTGTGGGTGTATAGGAATGCCATTGATTTCTGCGTATAGATTTTATATCCTGCCACTTTACTGAATTCCTGTATGAGTTGCAGCAGTTTTGGGGTGGAGTCTTTTGGGTTTTCCACATAAAGTATCATAACATCTGCAAACAGTGAGAGTTTGACTTCTTCTTTGCCAAATTGGATGCCATCGATTTCTTTTTGTTGTCTGATTGCTATGGCTAGGAATTCTAATACTATGTTGAAAAGCAGTGGTGATAGTGGACATACCTGCCGCATTCCTGACCTTAGGGGGAAAGCTCTCAGTTTTTCCCCATTGAGAATGATATTTGCTGTATGTTTTTCATAGATGGCTTTTATGATATTGAGGTATATATCCTCTATCCCTATACTCTGAAGAGTTTAGATCAAGAAAGGATGCTGTACTTTGTCAAATGCTTTTTCTGCATCTATTGAGAGGATCATATGATTCTTGTTCTTTCTTTTGTTAATGTATTGTATCACGTTGATTGATTTGCAGATGTTGAACCAACCTTTCAGCCCACTAATAAATCCCACTTGGTCATGGTGAATAATCCTTTTAATGTATTGTTGGATCCTATTGGCTAGGGTGGCCTCATAAAACGAGTTTGGAAATTTTCCTTCCATTTCTATTTTTTCGGGAGAGTTTCAGAAGAATAGGTATTCTTCTTTAAATGTTTGGTAGAATTCCGCTGGGAAGCCATCTGGCCCTGGGCTTTTGTTTGTTGGGAGATTTTTGATGACTGCTTCCATTTCCTTAGTGATTATAGGTCTGTTCAGGTTTTCTATTTCTTCCTGGTTCAGTTTTGGTAGTTGATACGTCTCTAGGAATGCATCCATTTCTTCCAGGTTATCTAATTTGCTGGCATAGAGTTGCTCATAATATGTTCTTATAATTGTTTGTATTTCTTTGGTGTTATTTGTGATCTCTCCTCTTTCATTCATGATTTTGTTGATTTCGGTCGTTTCTCTTTTCTTTTTGATAAGTTTGGCCAGGGGTTTATCAATCTTGTTAATTCTTTCAAAGAACCAGCTCTTAGTTTCATTGATCTGTTCTACTGTTCTTTTGGTTTCTATTTCATTGATTTCTGCTCTGATCTTTATTATTTCTCGTCTCCTGCTGGGTTTAGGCTTTATTTGCTGTTTTTTCTCTAGCTCCTTTAGGTGTAGGGTTAGGTTGTGTATTTGAGACATTTCTTGTTTCTTGAGGAAGGCTTGTATTGCTATATACTTTCCTCTTAGGACTGCCTTTGCTGTATCCCAAAGATTTTGAACAGTTGTGTTTTCATTTTCACTGGTATACATGAATTTTTTTAATTCTTCTTATTTTCCTGGTTAACCCATTCTTTCTTTAGTGGGATACTCTTTAGCCTCCATGTATTTGAGTTCTTTCCAACTTTCCCCTTGTGATGGAGCTCTAGTTTCAAAGGACTGTGGTCTGAAAATATGCAGGGAATAATTCCAAAATTTGGTACCGGTTGAGAACTGATTTGTGACCTAGGATTTGATCTATTCTGGAGAATGTTCCATGGGCACTAGAGACGAATGTGTATTCTGTTGCTTTGGGATGGAATGTTCTGAATACTTCTGTGAAGTCCATTTGGTCCAGTGTGTCATTGAAAGTCTTTATTTCCTTGCTGATCTTTTGCTTAGATGATCTGTCCATTTCAGTGAGGGGGGTGTTAAAGTGCTCCACTATTATTCTATTGTTGTCAATGTGTTTCCTTGTTTTTGTTATTAATTGCCTTATATAATTGGCTGCTCCCTTGTTAGGGGCATGGATATTTACAATTGTTAGATCTTCTTGTTGGATAGACCCTTTAAGTAGGATATAGTGTCCTCCCTCATCTCTTATTACAGTCTGTTGTTTAAAATCTAATTTGTCTGATATAAGGATTGCCACCCCAGCTTTCTTTTGGTGTCCATTAGCATGGTAGTTTTCCACCCCCTCACTTTCAAAGTGGGGGTGTCTTTGGGTCTAAAATGAGTCTCTTGCAGACAGCGTACCAATAGGTCTTGTTTTTTTAAACCAATCTGATAGCCTGTATCTTTTGATTGGGGCATTTAGCCCATTTACATTCAGGGTAACTATTGAAAGATATGATTTAGTGTCATTGTATTGCCTCTAAGGTGACTGTTACTGTATATTGTCTGTGTTCCTTTCTGGTCTATATTGCTTTTAGGCTCTCTCTTTGCTTAGAGGACCCCTTTCAATATTTCTTGTAGAGCTGGTTTCATGTTTGCAAATTCCTTTAGTTGTTGTTTATCCTGGAAGCTTTTTCTCTCTCCCTCTATTTTCAATGACAGCCTAGCTGGATATAGTATTCTTGGCTGAATATTTTTCTCGTTTATTGCTCTGATTATATCATGCCAGTCCTTTCTGGCCTGCCAGGTCTCTGTGGATAGGTCTGTTGCCAATCTAATGTTTCTACCATTATAGGTTACATATCTCTTCTCCTGAGCTACTTTCAGGATTTTCTCTTTGTCTCTGAGACTCGTAAGTTTTACTATTAGATGTTGGGTTGTTGACCTATTTTTATTGATTTTGAGAGGGGTTCCCTGTGCCTCCTGGATTTTGATGCCTGTTTCCTTCCCCACATTAGGGAAGTTCTCTGTTATAATTTGCTCCAATATACCTTTTGCCCCTCTCTCTCTTTCTTCTTCTGGGATCCCAATTATTCTAATGTTGTTTTGTGTCATGGTATCGCTTATCTCTCGAATTCTGCCCTCGTGATCCTGTAGTTGTTTCTCTCTCTTTTTCTCAGCCTATTTATTTTCCATCATTTGGTCTTCTATATCACCGATTCTCTCTTCTGCCTCATTTATCCTAGCAGTTAGTGCCCCCATTTTTGATTGCACCTCATTAATAGCCTTTTTGATTTCGACTTGGTTAGATTTTAGTTCTTTTATTTCTCCAGAAAGGGTTTCTCTAATTACTTCCATGCTTTTTTCAAGCCCAGCTAGTATCTTTAAAATCATGATTCTAAACTCTATGTCCAACATTGTACTAATGTCCATATTGAGTAGGTCCCTGGCAGTTGGTACTACCTCTTGTTCTTTTTGGTGAGGTGATTTTTTCCGTGTTCTCATTTTGTCCAGAGGAGAATAGATGAATGAGAGAATAAAATGCTAACAGGGTAACAACGCCCCCAGAAAATATACTCTAAACAAATCAGAAAAGACCTGAAACCAGGGGAAAAGAAAGGGAAAGAAAGAAGAAAAAGAAAAAGAAAAGAAAAAGAAATAGATCAAAACAAACAAAAACAACAAAACAACAAAAAAACAGAATATGATCAAATATGATCAGGCTGGTGCATAGAACAGTGCCACACACTAGACTTTGGGTGTATTGTGGTCTGTAGAAGAAAGTGCCTCTGAAAATTTTAAAGTAAGAAAAATTTGTATATGTACAAAAATAAGGGTCGATAGGATGAAGGGATGGAATATGAATGTAAAGATGAAAATTATAACAAATTTTATAAAAGGAATTGGTAAGAAGTTGTTTGAAAAAAGAAGAGGATTTAAAAAAAAAAAGAAAAAAACGGGGAGAGAATGTGACCAGGCAGGAGACTAGAACAGAGCCATACACTAGAGATTTAGGGTATATTTTGATCTGTTAGAAGAAACTGTATCTCAAAATTTTAAAGAGAAACAACTATGCCAAAAATAAGGGTAACTATTATGAAGGGATAGAATATGACTCTAAAAATGAAAAATAAATGTTTTAAAAAAGGGATTGATAAGATGTTGGTTTAAAAAGAGAAAAAGAAAAATTTTAAAAAAGACAGTTAAAAAAATTAACTTTGAAAGACTAAAGAATCATGGTAAAAAAGCCATGAATTCTATGTGCAGTATTCCCTTAGGGCTGGAGTTCTGCCTTTCTCATTGATCGGTAAACTTGGTCTTGGCTGGCGGTTCTTGCTGATCTTCTGGGGGAGGGGCCTGTTGCCCTGGTTCCCAAATGTCTTTGCCGGAGGCGGAATTACCCCAGCCTTGCCTGGTCTGGGCTAAGTAATCTGCTCGGGTTTGCTCTTGGGAGCTTTTGTTCCCTGCAAGCTTTCCCTACAGCTTTGGAGGACAAGAATGAAAATGGTGGCCTCCCAATCTCCGCCCCAGAGGAGCCGAGAATTCGGGGCCCCGCTCCTCAGTGCTCCCCCAGTGAAGAGCAGTCAATCACTCCCATCTCCCCGGTCTCTGGCCGCACTCCGTGCTCACCCGGCCTGTGACCGAGCGTTTCTATCTCTGGTGCATGACCCCGTGTGGAGTCTCCAAACCCAGCAGATCCCTGTGATGCACTCCCGCGCCACTCCTCCTGGGGGAGGAAAGGGAGTCTCCCCAGATCTGCCGCTTTTTGGGTCCCCACTAGAGGAGCAGTGGCCTGAATGTGCCGCGGATCAAGGTTTATGGCAACCCCGAGCTGAGAACCTGCGCCTCGGCTCCGTCTCTGCAGCCGGCTTCCCTGCTCTGATACCTGGGAGCTCTGCCGCACTCAGGCATTCCCGGTCTTTCTGTGACCCCGAGGGTCCTGAGACCACAGTGTCCTGTGATGGTTCCACCACCCGCTTAGCCACTGGAGCAACGTCTCTCAGCAGAGCCAACTTCTAAAAGTTCCGATTTTGTGCTCTGCTGCTCTATCACTTGCCAGAAGCAGCCGACGGAGGCCCCCTCCCCCACCGTCTATCCTCCCGAATATCATCTGGTATTCACTTCTCCGCACGTCCTACCTTCCAGAAAGTGGTCGCTTTTATGTTCAGAGAGTTGTTGCTATTCTTTTCTTTGATCTTGTTTAGTTCGTAGGTGTTCAGAATGGTTTGATCCCTATCCAGCTGAATTCCCGAGACCAGATGAAATCCAGGTATCCTACTCCACCATCTTGCTCTGCTCTTTGTTATCCCATTCTTTAGTAGGATGTTCTTTAATCTCCACGTATTTGTGGTCTTACCATATTTTCTCTTCCCGTTGACCTCAAGTTTCATAGCATTGTGGTCTCCAAATATGCATGGTATGATCTCAATCTTTTTGTACCAGTTGAGACTTGATTTGTGACCCAGTATTTGATCTATTCTGGATAATGCTCCATTGTACTTGAAAAGAATGTTTATTCTGCTGCTTTATGATGAAATGTTCTGAATATATCTATTAGGTCCATCTGGTCCAGTGTGTCATTCAAAGCCCTTGTTTCCTTGTTGATTTTCTGCTTAGATGATCTGTTCATTGCTGTGAGTGTTGTGTTAAAGTCTCCTACTATTATTGTATTATCATCAATTAGTTTCTTTATGTGTATTATTAACTGATTTATATGTTTGGGTGCTCCCAAGCTGGGGACATAAAGATTTACAACTGCTAGATTTTCTTTTCAGATAGACCCCTTTATTATTATGTAGTGCCCTTCCTCCTCTCTTGTTACAGTCTTTGGTTTAAAATCTAGTTTGTCTGGTATAAGGTAGCTAGTCTGGCTTTTTTTTTTTAACATTTCATTCAGGGTGTATTTATTAGTACTTTTATGTCAGAAAATGCCTGGTGTCCTTTTTCAGTTAGATGAAGCACGGCTGATGTCATCAAATTGAAGTCCTACATTCATTACTTCATTAAATACATAATTAAAGTTTAAGTCCTGTGCTCAGAGAATGAAGTCAAGTTTCAGTACATCTTCTATAGAGAATGAGAAGCGGCACATAGAGTAGAATACTGCATATGCACACACAGTGGGGCCAAGAAGACCAGTGTCTCGCTTCTGTCCTGAGCGGGTCAACTCCCAACCTGGGAAGGTCATTTAGGGTTGTTGTTTTTTTTTCATGTCCATTAGCATGATAAATAATTCTCCATCACCTCACATTCAATCTGCAGGTGTCTTCAGGTCTAAAATGAGTCCCTTATAAGCAGCATATAGATAGGGCTTATTTTTTAATCCATTCTGATATCCTGTGTCTTTTGATTGGAGCATTTAGTCCATTTACATTCAGAGTGATTATTCATAGATATGAATTTAATGCCATTATACTACCTGTAAAATCAGTGTTTCTGGAGATTTTCTCTGTTCCTTTATAGTCTTTATTGCTTTTGGTCTTTCTTTCCTACTCAGAGAGTCCCCTTTAATATTTCTTGCAGAGCTTGTTTAGTGGTTTAAACAAATTCCTTTAGTTTTTGTTTGTCTGAGAAACTATTTATCTCTCCTTCCATTCTGAATGACAGCCTCGCTGGATAAAGTATTCTTGGCTGCATATTTTTCCCAGTCACCATGTTGAATATATCATGCCACTCTCTTCTGGCCTGCCAAGTTTTTGTGGAGAGATCTGCTGCTTCCCTTATTTGTCTTCCCTTCTAAGTAAGGGACTGCTTTTCTGGATTCTTTCTTTATCTCTTTATTTTGCAAATTTTAGTATGGTGTCTTGGTGTGAGCCAGCTTTTGTCGAATTTGACAGGAGTTCTCTGTGCCTCTTGGGTTTTGATATCTGTTTCTTTCCCCAGATTACAGAAGTTCTCAGCTATAATTTGCTTAAATAAGCCTTCTGCCCTCTTTTCCTTCTCTTTTTCTGGGACTCTATGATATGAATGTTATTATGTTTTAAGGACTCTCTGTGTTCCCTAAGTCTACATTCATGATCCAATACCTTTCTTTCCTTCTTCTTTTGAGCTTCATTTTTTTTTGCCATAATTTTATTGTCTATATCACTTATTAGAAGCAAAGTTCCTTTGCTTCTTCCATCCTTCTGGTCATTACCTTCAGTCAGCTTTGCATTTCAGTTATTGCATTTTTTATTTTGGCCTAGTTTTTAGGTCTTTTATCTCTGAGGTATGGGATTCCCTGGTGTCTTCTATGCTTTTCTCAAGCCCAGCTAGTATCCTTATGATTGTTGTTTTAGATTCTGGATCAGGCATATTACTTATATCTGTTTCCATTAGATCCCTGACTGTGACCTTTGCTTGTTCTTTCTTTTGGGATCAATTCTTCCATCCTGGCATTTGCCTAAGGTCTCTGTCTTCTTAGGAAAGCCTGTTATGTTTCCTGCTCCTGAGACTAATAGCTTTATGAAGAAGCATTATATAATGTCCAGGGCCTGGATTTCCAGGAAGTGTTTCTGGTGTCTGCTGTGTGTGCTCTGCTGTTGCGTTGTGGCTACTCTTTCCCTCAGCCTGCAGTGTGGAGTGTTGGAACATTATCCAGTATGTGGCGAGTTTCAACTAGGTGTGCTTTGGTCTGCTTGTTAACAGAGGCCTGATCCTATTTCCACTAGAGCTGAAGCTTTGCAGCTCTCTATGGTAAGCGGGCTTGGTACATGTAGGGGGTTTGAGCTGGTCTTCTGGGGGGTGTCCTGCTGCTGATCTGACTCTCAGGCACACTTGCACTATTAAAAAAGCACCTGCAGAGTGTAAGGCAGTGTAACTTGGTGTAAGCAGCTCTAGCCTCCACTGTGGGTGCTGTGATGCTCACTGAAGTCCATCTGCACTGATTGGCAGGGGATAAAAAATGGGGTCAGCCCACTCTCTTCCCTGGAGAGGAGATTTCACACCCACCAGTGTCCTGAAGCCCTCAAGAGGAGTGAACAACCTCCCCTCATGTGTCCCTGCCATCCCTCAGATCACAGCCTTCTGTGTTTGGGCCATCTGCCCATCCAGTGGTGCAATGTTTCCAGCTTTTATCTCAGGCATGCTGGCTTAGTTTCAAAACTAGAAATTTCAAGGCCTGGTATAGCACGGATCCACACTGAGCCTCGTGGGGAGGGTCTCGCCACATGCTGTGGGTGGTGTTGTTTTGTCCCAGAAGAGCAGTCCCATGAATATGCAGGGGCTTGGATTTTATGTTAAAGCACAGCAAAAACCTGGCATCCAGGTTAGCTGCCCTCAGCAGGTGCCTCTCCCCCTATGCTAATGTAAAGGGTAGTGTAAAGGCACCTGCTGGCTCTTTTGTCCCCTGAGAGGCAGTGCCACCTCTCCCAAATGCACTCTAAGAAGGGGAACTATCTCTCCCAGTGTGACCGAGGGGATCCTCAGACCATGCTGTCTGCTCCTGGGCCTCTGCCCTCTTTCTCCACAGGAGTACCACTAGATCCTCCAGGATCCACCGTGGCAATGGCACTAACTGCTAAAACTTCAGACTTTGAGCTCCTTTGCTTATAAATACTTGCAATAATCAGCCCCTCTTGTTTTCCCAGTCAGTTGTTTTGGGGAAGTGTTAATCTCGTGTAATCCCCTGCTGATTGTGTGTGCGTGCGCTCTCTCTCTCTCTCCTCTCTTCATGATTAGGGCTCCCTCCCCTCCCCAGCAGTCGTGGTTCTTTTCTCCCCCAAATCACGTCTCCACACCTTCTACCTTCCATGATGTGGTTTTTCTCCCTCTAGTTGTGCAGTTTGTTCTCTCTGCCCTCAAATTTATTTCTTTGGTGTTCAGAATGATTTGATATTTATCTAGCTGTGTCCAAGAGAGGGGGCAAGCATAGGGTCACCCTACTACTCTGCCATCTTAATCTCAACCTTCCAGGAGCTTGGAGTTTAGAGTAAAGCACAGCAAAATGCCTGGGTCCAGGTTAGCTGCCCTCAGCAAGTGTCTCTCTCCCTATGCTTAAGGGGCAGGGGATTGTAATGGTTCCTGCAGGCTCTTTTGTCCCCTGAGAGGCAATGCCACCTCTGCCAGATGCACTCCAAGAAGGAGGAATCATTTCTCCCAGTGCATCTTTGGGGATCCTCAGTTTGTGTCTTCTGCTCCAGGGTCTCTGCCCTCCTCCAAAGGAGCACTGCAGTGCTCACTGGGCTCAACACCAGCCACAGCATGGACTTTTAAAACTCATCTTTGGGCTCTGCTGGTGGTAAAAACTCATGATAATCAGCCCCTCTTTTTTTCCCAGTCACTTATTTTGGGGAATTGTTTTCTTTGTGCAATCTCCATGTGCACTCCTGTCTGTCTGTCTATCTTGCATCTCTCTGTGATCAGGGCTCCCTCTCCTCTGCAGCCCCCCATCCCCTGCAATCCTCTTCTCCCCACAAATCATGTCTCTGCACCTCCTATCTTCCAAAAGGAAGATATTGATATTGATTTATCTATGTTCCAGGGACAAGGAAAGCATAGGGTCCTCCTACTACTGCACCATCTTAACTCCCACCTGAAAGTAAATTTTAGCACTACTGTTGAGAATTATTTGACCATATATATGAAGGTTTATTTCTGGACACTCTATTCTCTTCCACTGGTGTATATGCCTATCTTTATGCCACATTGTTTTTTATTGTAGCTTTCTATAAGTTTTGAAATCAGGAAGTAGATCTCCAGTTTTGTTTTTCTTTTTCAAGATGGTTTTTTCTATTGGAGGATTCTTGAAATTCCATATGAATTTTTGGATGGATTTTTTTCTTTCTTCAAAAAATTCCTCTGGAATTTTGATGGGAATTGCCTTGAATCTGTGGATTATTTTGGACAGTACTAACATTTAATAAAATTAATTCTTCCAATCCATGAATACAAATGTCTTTCCATTTGTGTCTAATTTCTTTCAGCAACCTTTTGTAGTTTTCAGTGTACTTCTCTTTGGCCTCCTTTATTAAGTTTATTCCTAGTTATTTTATTATTATATATGCTCTTGTAAATGGAATTGCTTTCTTAATTTTCTTGTATTATTGTTCATTATTAGTAGATAGAAATGCAACTGATTTTTGCATGTTGATTTTGTATTCTGCAACTTCACAGAGTTCACTTATTAGTTCTAACACTTTTATATCTTATCTATTTTTTAAGATTTATTTATTTATTAGAGAGAGAGAATGAGTAGGGGGAGGAGCAGAGGGACAGGAAGAAGCAGACTTCCTGCTGAGCAGGGAGCCTGATGCAAGGCTATTACCCAGGAACCTGAGATCATGACCTGAGCTGAAGGCAGATGCTTAACCCACTGAGCCACCCAGGTGTACTAAGTGAAATAAGTCAAGCAGAGAAAGACAATTATCATATGGTTTCACTTATATGTGGAACATAAGGAATAGCATGGAGGACATTAGGAGAAGGAAGGGAAAAATGAAGGGGGAAATCGGAGGGGGAGATGAACCATGAGAGACTATGCACTCCAGGAAACAAACTGAGGGTTTCAGAGGGCAGTTGGATGGGGGAATGGGTTAGCCTGGTGATGGGTATTAAGGAGGGCACATATTGCAATGAGCACTGGGTGTTATACACAAATGATGAATCATGGAACACTACATCAAAAACTAATGAAGTACTGTATGGTGACTAACATAACATAATAAAAAAAGTATGACAATCTATCTTAAATACATATACATATACAAATGTATATGTTGAGTTGAGATATATATATCTCAACATAATCCTGGCCTCATGGAGGTAGTAAGTGTTCCTTTCATTTCAAGTTTTTGGAATATATTTTTTTAAAAGATTGAATTAATTCCTCTTTAAATGTTTGTTACAATCCACCAATGATGCCATCTGGCAGTGCGTTTTCTCTGTTGGGAGGTTTTTGATTACTGATTGAATATCCTTATGAGGTATAATTCTATTCAAACTTTTATTTCTTCATGATTCATTCTTGGTAGGTTGTGTGTTTTTATGAATTTGTTGATTTCATCTAAGTTATCCAAGTTTTTGATATACAATTGTTCATAGTATTCTCTTTTTTTGTTCATAGTATTCACTTATAAGCCTTCTTAATTCTCTAAAATTAGTAGTCATGTCCACTCATTTCTAATTTCTGCTATTTGAGTCTTCTCTTTTTTTCTTAGTAAATCTAACTAAAGATATGTGAGTTTTGTTGATCGTTTCATAGAACCAGCTCTTGGCTTTGTTGTTTTCCCTTATTTTTCTATTTTATTTATCGAAGCTCCAATTTTTATTATTTCGTTACTTCTGATAGCTTTAGGTTATTAGTTTTTCTGGTAAATTGACCATTTTTAATTATATAATGTTCTTCTTTGCCTCTTGTAACAGTTTTTTACATTGTCTACTTTGATATTCGTTTTTACTTTGTCTCTTTTGGATACTATTTGCATCTTTTTCCATCCTTTTTCAACCTAAGCATGTTCCTAAATCTAAGTTGAGTCTCTGGCTGACAGCATACAGTTAGATTATGTTTTTTTTTTTTTTAACAGATTCTGCCAACATAGGTCTTTTTTTGGGGAGTTTAATTCATTTACAATTAAAGTAATTATTGTTGGTGAAAAACTTATTATTGCAATTTTGTTGTTTCCTGTGTTTATAGTTTTATTGTCCATCATTTTCTCCACTACCACCTTCCTTTGTGTTTAGGATTTTTTTGTAGTTACACATTTTGTTTCCTTTCTCATTGCCTTTGGTATATCTTCCATGTATATATATTTTTGTGGTTAATTACCATAAGAATTACATAAAACATCTTAATGTTATAATAATAATCAATTTCAAATTGTTACCAATTTAACTTCAATTGTATAAACTACCCTTTACAGCTCTGCCTCCCTTACTTTGTTAGTGATGTTACAAAGTACATCTTTATACAATGTGTACCCATTGCCATAGACGTATAATAATTTTTAGGTATTTGTCTTTTAAATCAGTGGAAAACAAAAAGGTGATTCACAAACCAAAGTTAGAATAGTACTGGTTTTTATATTTGTCAATATATTTACCTTTCATGGAGAACTTTATTTTTTTGTAAGATTTGAGCTTCCCTCTAGCATTTTTTCATTTCAACTTGAAGTACTCTGTTTCTTGTAAGGCAAGTCTTGTAGTAAAAAATGGCTGCTTATAAATGCCATAATTCCCTTAAGAGTCACTCTTCCCAGCTCCTTGGGGCCTTAGCTTTTATATTGTATTCCTCTAACAGTATTTTCTTATCCCCATTGTCCGTGGCCCTGTAAAAGACACAAAGCAATGTTCATTGCTTCCCATGGCTTTTCCTAGCTTGAGATCTGAGTTCCATGTTAACACAGGGACGAATCCTCCAGGCAACTCTCAGATAGGTTACAACACTGAAAAATAGGTCCACTTTTCTCTCTGGTTCGAGTAACTGCTTCCTTCAAACCACCTTACCCTGGGAGAGAGTGGCTCAAGGGTGAGTAAAAATGCCACAAAATCGCTTTTTGAATGTGGCTTTTACTTGATTGGGTATATGGTTGGGTGCTATAGATATTTGTCTGATTTTCAGAACTCTTATAAAGTCATTTATTCAGTCTCTAGTTGTTTTTTTAAAAATGTTTCTATGGGGGAATGTAGGTTTGGATCATCCTAGTCCACCATCTTGCTCACAATTTTATCTCCTTCACTTTTGAATAATAATTTCACTGATACAGAACTTTAGATTGGTGGTTTTCTTCTTTCAATACTTTATACATTGGGCGCCTGGGTGGTTCAGTTGGTTGGGCAACTGCCTTCGGCTCAGGTCATGATCCTGGAGTCCCGGGATCAAGTCCCGCATCAGGCTCCCTGCTCAGCGGGGAGTCTGCTTCTCCCTTTGACCCTCTCCCTTCTCATGTGCTCTCTCTCATTCTCTCCCCCAAATAAATAAAATCTTTTAAAAATACTTTATACATTAATGCTCTCTGTGCTTACATGGTTTTAAAGGGAACTTTGATGTAATTATTATCCATGATCTGTTATAGGCATGGCTTTTTTTTTCCAAGATTTTCTCTTTGATTTTATGCATTTTATGGTATAGATTTTTCTAGCACTTAATCATAGCATTCCCTGAGATTTCTAGAGCTGTGGTTTTGTGTCTATCATTAATTGTGGGAAATTCTCAGTCATTATTGCTTCAAATATTGCTTGTTTCTTTCTCTCTTTCTGGTATTCTGTTTATACCTATGTTACGGCTTTTGTGATTGTCCCACAGTTCTTGATCATTTTGTTATGTACTTTTAATTTTTTTTTGTCTCTTTGCATTTCGGTTTTGGAGAGTTCTATAGATGTTTCTTTTGTTCATTGATTCTCTCCTTGGCTGTGTCCACTCTAGTAATGAGCACACCAAAGGCATTCTTCATTTCTATCACATTATATTTCATTTCTATCATTTCTTTTGCACCCTTCCTTAGAGCTTACATTTCCCATCTGTTTTTGCATGTTGCCCATTTTTTCATTATACCCTTAGTATATTATTCATAGTTCTTTTAAATTCCAAGTCTCACAATTCCAACATCTCTGCCATATCCAGGTCTAGTTCTGATGCTTGTTTTGTCTCTTCAGATTGTTGTTTTTTAGTATGCATTGTAATTTTTTTGTTTAAAGACAGACATAATACTCTGGGTAAGGGGAAAAAGCAAATAGTTCTTTAGTGTGAGGTTTTATATTTATCTTGCTAGGGATTAGGCTATGTCGCTATTTCCTATAAGTGTCAGTGGGTAAAATTTCTTCTGATGTTCTTGTTTTTGTCTTTTCTGTTGTTATTTGGGTCTTTCTAGAAACTTCTGAAGTAAAGTCTGTGATGTTCAGTTCTTTCAATTGTATTCCCATTATTATACAGGAGTCTGACTGATGTGGTGATATGATATGGGGGAGGGGTGCAGAGAATGTTCTATTATCCTATGATTAGGTCTCAGTGTGTTAAGGTGCTTCAGCTTGATGGCTGTGACTTTTAGAAGCGCCTCTCATTTTCCTCCCCACACCCACTAGTTGAGACATGAAGGCTAGAGGGGACTGGAGTTGGGTGTTTTCCTTCTCCCAGTTTAGCTAGGTTCTGGCAAAATCCCAGTCAGTTAGATCCTGGTGAACATTTCTTTTGAGGGCAGACCTTCTTAAAAAGAACAAGATGCTCTGGGTATATTTCAAAATGGATACAGTCCCCTTACCCCTGCAGGAAGCATGAGGGGATTTTCCTCCATTATCTACGGTGAGAAGGTGGTAGGGCTCCTGGTGGTAAAACATAAAATTGTGGAGTTACTCTTAAGATTGGGTACAATTGGAGGGTTTTTTCTTTTTTTCTTCACTCTTAAACTTGTGCACACAGAATATCCAGTCATTCTTCGATTAAATTTTAAGTTTTCCTACCTGGTACTGGTTCCCATGGAGGTTTTTGCTCATGGGTTTCTGCTCTGATAAACTGTGATTCCTCTGTATCTGCCTGCCTCTCCAATTCTGGGGGAAGTAGTTTGCCCTGTGATCTCAATTCTCTGATGGATCTTTTTAAAAAAGCTGTGGATTTCAGTTTGTTCAGTTCTTTTCTTGCTTATTGGTTGGAAGTGATGAGTTTCAAATTCCTTACATGCTGGAACAGAAACATAAATTCCTTCAGTGTGTTTTAAAATGTCCTTTGAGACTTACTGTTTGTTCCATGGATTATTTAGAAGTGTGTTTATTAATATCAGTGTTTAGAGATTTTTACTATTATTGTTCTATTATTGATTTCTAGTTTCATTACACTGTGGTCAGAACACACACTCTATATGATTATAATTCCATTAAATTTGTTGAGTTTGTTTTATGGCCCAGGATACATTCTTTTTTTTTTTTTTTTTTGATATATGTTTTGTCAGAGCTTAAAAAGAATATGTATTCTACTGTTGTGGGATGGAGTGCTCAATATATGTCAATGAGATCCTGTTGATTGATTGTATTTTTCAGTACTATATTCTTGCTGATTTTCTGTCTAGTAGTTTCATCAGTTGCTGAAAGGTGGAACTACAGTTCCCAACTAATATTTTGGATTTATTACTCCTTTCGTGTCTATCAGTTTTTATTTTATGTAGTTTGAGTTTCTTTTGTTTGGTTTGTACACATTTAGGATCATTATGTCTTTCTGATGAATTAATCCTATAATAATTATATTATATCCCTCTTTATAGTAATTTTCTCTACTATAAAGTACACTTTACTAGACGTTAATATACCCAATGATTTTTCCATCCCTTTTCAATCTACCTGTGTTGAATTTGAAGTGTTTCTTAATATGTATAGTTGCGTTTTTAATTTCATTCTTCTAATCTCTGTCTTTTGATTGCTATGTTCAGACCATTTACATTAAAGTAGTTGTTGAAATGTTAGGGCTTAAGGTGGCCATTTTATTATTTCTCTGTGTTTCCTTTGGTTCTATTTCATGGATTCCTATGGATTACTTGGACATTTTTAAGATTCTATCTTGATTTATTTATAGTGCTTCCAAGTGTATCTTGTTATATAGTTTTGTAGTGGTTCTTCTGGGTATTAAAATATACCTATGTGACTTATCACAGCCTACAAGTATTAACATTTTACCACTTCTGTGAGGTATGGAAACTTTACTTCCATTTAGGTTCTTTACCCTTCTGCTTTTTAAATAGTATTGTCATGTATCAGAGGGTGTGATAATTTTTGTTTCACTTGTCAAATATAATTTATAAAACTCAAGGAGAATGGTCTATTGTAAGTACACATATTCTGCTTTCTATTGTTCTTTCTTACTGATGCTCCAATATTTCTTTATTCTTTCCTTTCTGTTGAAGAAATTTATTTAGCCTGTCTATAAGAGTAGGTCTGCAAGCAACAAATTCTTTTGTTTTCCTTTATCTGGGGATTTCTATTCTTATGCATTCCTGAAAGATAGTTTCACTGACTTTGGAATTTGAAGTTCAGAGTATTTTCTTTCAGCAGTTGGTAAATGTCCTTTTTTTCTGGCTTCCACAGATTCATATGAAAAATTCACATTCATTTGAATTGGTATTCTCCTATAAAACCCTATAGATAATATGCCACTTCTCTCTGGCTGTTTTCATTATTTTTTTTTCTTTGTCTTTAGTTTTCAGAAGTTTAATTATGATGTGCCCTGGCATGAATTTATTTGGATTTATTTTCTTTGGGTTTTGCTCAGTTTCTTAAATCTGTAGGTTTGCATCTTTTACTAAATTTGGGATGTTTGGGCCATTATTTATTCAAATATTCTTTCAGCCCCACTCTGTCTTTTCCTTCTCTGAGTTCAGAAATGTGAATGATTTTTTTGAATTGTTACACAGGTCCTGAGGCTCTGGTCATTTTTTAAAGTTAATTTTCTCTGTTTTTCAGGTTTCTTAAATTTTATTGATCTGTCCTTAAATTCATGGATTCTATCTTCTGTTATCTCCATTCTACAGGGATCTCATTCAGAAGGTTTTTGTTTTTGTTTTTTAATTTTATTATGTTAGTCACCATACATCATTAGTTTTTGATGTGGTGATCCACGATTCATTGTTTTTCTGTTTTTGATATTGTGTTTTTTAGTTGTATAATTTCTATTTTTAAATTACCTATTTCTTTGCTAAGACTTCTTATTATTTCATTTGTTTTAAAATAATTTTAATTGCCATTTCAGTAGTTTATATTATGGCAGTTTTATTTGTTTTTCATTTTTTTATTATTTATTATATTAACCAGCATATAGTACATCATAAGTTTTTGTTGTAGCATTCAATGATTCATTAGTTGCATATAACACCCAGCACTCATCCCAACATGTGCCATCCTTAATATCCATCACCTGGTTACCCCATCCCCCACCTCCTTCCCTTCTGTAACCCTCAGTTTGTTTCTCAGAGTCCAGAGTCGCTCATGGATTGTCTCCCTAATTTCTTCCCAGGTTTCTTTCCCTTCCTCTGTGGTACTTTGCTCTATTCCTTATGTTCCACATATGGGTGAAACCATATGATAATTGTCCTTCTCTGTTTGACTTATTTCATTTGGCATAAACCCTTCCAATTCCAACCATGTCAATGCAAATGGTGGGTATTCATCTTTTCTGATGAGTGAGTAATATTCCATTGTATATATGTACCATGTACTCTTTATCTATTGGTCTGTTGAAGGGCATCTCCATTCCTTCCACAATTTGGCTATTGTGGACGTTGCTGTTATGAACATTGGGGTGCATGTGCCCTTTCATTTTATTATATCTGTATCTTTTGGGCAAATACCTAGTAGTGCAAATGTTGGGTCATAGGGTAGCTCTATTTTTAACATCTTGAGGAACCTCCATACTGTTTTCTAGAGTGGCTGTACCAACTTGCATTCCCACCAAAACTGTAAGAGGATTCCCCTTTCTCCACAACCCTGTCAACATATGTTTCCTGTATTGTTAATTTTGGCCATTCTAACTGGTGTAAGGGGGTATCTCATTGTATGAAACAGAAAAGACCCCAAATTGCCAGGGGAATGTTGAAAAAGAAAACCAAACCTGGGGGCATCACAATGCCTGACTTTGAGCTATATTACAAAGCCATAGTCATCAAGACAGTATGGTATTGGCACAAAAACAGACACATAGATCAATGGAACAGAATAGAGACCCCAGAAATCAACCCTCATCTCTATAGTCAACTAATCTTTGACAAAGCAGGAAAGAAAATCCAATGGACAAAAGACGGTCTCTTCAATAAATGGTGCTGGGAAAACTGGACAATCACATGCAGAAGAATGAAACTAGACCATTCTCTAACAGCATATACAAAGATAAACTCAAAATGGATCAAAGACCTCAATGTGAGACAGAAATCTATCAAAATCCTAGAGAAGAACATAGGCAGTAACCTCTTTGACATTGGCCACAGCAACATCTTTCAAGACACATCTCTAAAGGCAAGAGAAACAAAAGCAAAACTGAACTTTTGGGACTTTCATCAAGATAAAAAGCTTTTGCACAGCAAAGGAAACAGTCATCAAAACTAAGTGGCAGTCCATGAAATGGGAGAAGATATTTGCAAATGACATTTGGGATAAAAGGCTGATATCCAAGATCTATAAAGAACTTCTCAAACTCAAAATCCCAAAAGCAAATAATCCAGTCAAGAAATGGGCAGAAGACATGAATAGACACTTCTCCAAAGAAGACATACAAATAGCTAACAGACACATGAAAAAATGTCCAACCTCACTAGCCATCAGGGAAATACAAATCAAAACCACAGTGAGGTACCATATTATGGCAGTTTTAAATTCCATGTCATATAATTACAATATTTGATTCATGTTGATGTTGATGTCTGTTGATTGTCTTTTCTTAATCAAATTGTGATTTTCCTGACTCTTGGTAATATGTGTGATTTTCTACTGTATTCCAGATATTTTGTTTAGTATGTTAGGAGAATTTGGGTTCTATTTAAATCTTCTGTTTTGGAGATGGAAAATGGCAGAAGAGTAGAAGACTCTCATTTCACCTGGTGCCTTGAATTCAGTTAGATATCTACCAAATCATTCTGAATACCTATGAATTCAACCTGAGATTTAAGAAAAGAATTGCTGTAATTCTACATATAGGAAAGCGACCACTTTTTGCAAGTGTCACAGAAAGCCATCAGGGGAAAAAAGCCACAGAGAGCAACCTGAAGCAGCTTACACTGAAACTGACACCCTGGCAAGGGGTGGTGCAACTCCGTCCAGGCAAAAACACCTGAGAATCAATGCAACAGGCCCCTCCCCCAGAAGACCAGCAGGATAATTAGGTGAATACCAAGTTTATGGATCACACATAACTGAAAAACTCCTGTGCTAGGGGAAAACAGTATATACAATTTGAGGTTCCTTCTTATGATACTTCAGTCTTTAAGCTTCAAATTTTCTTTTTCTTTTTTTCCCTTTCAAATAGTTTATTTTATTAACTCTAAATATTTTTTTAATTTTCATTTTTACATTTAATTTTATAGATATATTCTTCATTTTTGGCTTCCTTTCATTGCATTTAATTTTATTTTTGTATATATATATAAGTTTTTCCTTTCTTTATAATTTTAGTATCTAGTGTATGTTATATTATATCCTCTCTTCCCTCCCCCCACCTTTTTTCCTTTTTTGGTCTCTGATCGCTTCGGATTCCTCTAGTCTATACATCATTGTGGTCATGGTTGATATTTTTGATTTTGTTCTCTCATTCATCTATTCTCATCTGAAAAAAATGACTAGAAGGAAGAGTTCACAACAAAATAAAGAACCAGAGGTAAAATATCTGCCATAGATTTAATCGATATGGATATAAGTAAAATGTCAGACCTACAATTCAGAATAACAATTATAAAGTTACTAGTTGGGCTTGAAAAAAGCATAAAAGACACAAGAGAACCCCTTAATGCAGAAATAAAATCTAGTTAGGCTAAAATTAAAAATGCTATAACTGACATGCAGTCTAAAATGGATGTTCTAATGGCTAGGGCAAATGACACAGAAAGGAGAGTCAGTGACATAGAAGACAAAATGATAGAAAGGAAGGAAGCTGGGAAAAAGAGAGAAAAACAACTAATGGACCATGAGGGGAGGCTTTGAGAAATAAGCAACACCATAAAGAGAAACAATATTAGAATTATTGTGGTCCCAGAGGAAGAAGAAAGAGAGACTGGGACAGAAGGTATATTTGAGCAAATCATAGCCGAGAGCTTCCTTAATATGGGGAAGGAAAAAGGCATTCAAGTCCAGGAGCCACAGAGAACATCCCTCAAAATCAATAAAAATAGATCAACATCCTGACACATAATAGTGAAGCTTGCAAATTTCAGACATAAAGAAGATCCTGAGAGGGTGAAAGATGGTGGAAGAGTAGGGGACCCTATTCCAACTGGTCTCCTGAATTGAGCTGGATATCTACCAGACCACCCTGAACACCCACAAAATCAGCCTGAGATGTAAGAAGATAGATCTGGATCTCAACAAACAGAATATTGCAGGCGATTGGTTTCAAGGTATGAAGTGGGGAGCCGTGATTCTGTGGACAGATATTGGAAGATAAACCAAAGGGGGAGGGAGCCTCTAGGATCCTGCACCACCAGAGTGCAAAAGCCTCCCCCGCTGGGGACCAGTCACAGACTCACAGACCAGTAGTGGCAGGGAAAGGACTCTAGGGCAGCCCCCTGGACTGAAACCTGGAGTTGCAGGGGCGCATGTGCGAACTGGAGGTAGCTGGTGGTTTTAGAAGCACAAAGGGCAGAGACGTGCCTGGACCTGGAAGCAAGGGCTGGGACTGCTGCTGTGGGGCACACAACCCAGGACACTGTGGTTTTAGTGGCACAGACAGAAATGGAGACAGTGTATCCTAAAGCTCACTGAAGAACAGTTCTGAGGCAGAGGGTTGGAAATGGTCTCCTCTGATTCCCAGAAGAGATGGGGAAAGCCATGAGAGAACAAAAGCCCCCCAAAAAACAGTTTTCACTGAGCCCATCCCCCCCACTGAGGGCAGAGCTCTGCCCAAACAGGGTTGCCGGGGTAACAGCGTGGCACGTCCCTCCCCCAGAAGACAGGCTGGGAGAACAAGAGGCCAACAACCCTAAGGTCCCTATAAAACAGATGCAACTTGCTTGGGTTGTGGTCAATAATTTAGACTCTCTATATTCACTCAACCACGCCTCAAAAGAATGACTAAGAGGAACCCCCAAAATAGGAAAGACTCAGAGGATGTGACTTCTGCCATGGATTTACAAATGGATATAGATATAAGCAAGATGTCGGAAACAGACTTCAGGGAAGACAATAGCTAGAATGTAGAAATTGATTAATGGCAACATAGAGTCTCTAAAGGCAGAAATGAGAGCGGAACTGGCAGAACTTAAAAATGCTATCAATGAGATCCAATCTAATCTAAATAATCTAACAGCTAGGGTAAATGAGACAGAAGAACAAATTAGTGATATAGAAGACAAACTGATAGAAAAGAAGGAAAATGAGGTGGCCTGGGAGAAATAGCTTAAAATCTATGAAAACAGAATTAGAGAAATAAGTAACACCATGAAACGTTCCAATATCAGAATTCTTGGGATCCCTGAAGGGGTGGAGAGAGAAAGAGAAGTAGAAGATATATTTGAGCAAATTGTAGCTGAGAACTTCCCTAATCTGGAGAATGAAACAAACATTCATGTCCTAGAGGCAGAGAGGACCCCTCCCAAGATCAAGGAAAACAGAACAATGCCCTGGCATGTAATAGTAAAACTCGCAAATCTTAGAACCAAGGAAACCATCTTAAGGGCAGTTAGGAGGAAGAGATTCCTTACATACAGAGGGAGGAACATCAAATAATGTCAGACTGATCCACAGAGACCTGGCAAGCCAGAAAGGGCTGGCAAAACATATTCAGGGTACTAAATGAGAAGAACATGCAGCCAAGAACACTTTATTCGGCACGGCTGTCATTAAGAATGAATGGGGAGATGCAGAGCTTCCTGGACTGACAAAACTGGGAGAATATGTGACCACTAAATCGGCCCTGCAAGAAATATTAAGGGGGTTTTATAAAAGGAGAAGGACCCCGAGTGATATACAACAGAAATTTACAAGAACAATCTATAAAAACAACGTCTTCACAGGCAACATGATGACAATTAATTCATATCTTTCAATAATCACTCTCAACGTGAATAGCCTAAATGCTCCCATAAAACGGCACAGGGTTGCAGATTGGATAAAAAGACAGGACCCATCCATATGTTGCCAACAAGAGACTCATTTTGAACCTAAAGATACATCCAGACTGAAAGTGAAGGGATGGAGATGGATCTTCCATGCCAGCGGACCTCAAAAGAAAGCTGGGGTAGCAATTGTTATATCAGACAAATTAGATTTTAAACTCAGGTCTGTAATTAGAGACACAGAAGGACACTATATCATTCTCAAAGAGTCTGTCCAAAAAGAAGATCTAACAATTTTAAATATCTATGCCCCCAGCATGGGAGCAGCCATCTACATAAGCTGGCTGTTTACCAAAATAGTCATATTGATAACAATACATTAATTGTAGGAGACCTCAATACTCCACTCTCAGCAATGGACAGATCATCTAAGCAGAAAATCAACAAGGAAACAAGAGCTTTGAATGACACACTGGACCAGGTAGACCTCATAGATATTTACAGAACAATCCACCTTAAAACAAGAGAATACTCATTGTTCTCAAGCGCACATGGAACTTTCTCCAGAATAGACCACATACTGGGTCAAAAATCAGGTCTCAACCGATACCTAAAGATTGAGATGATTCCCTGCATATTCTCAGACCACATGCTTTAAAACTGGAACTCAATCACAAGAAAAAATTTCGCAGAAATTCAAACATTTGGAAGCTAAAGATCACCATGCTCAAGAATGTTTGGGTCAACCAGGAAATCAAAGAAGAACTTAAACAATTCATGGAAATCAATGAGAATGAAAACACATCGGTCCAAAACCTATGGGATACTGCAAAGGCGGTCTTAAGGGGGATGTACATAACCATCCAAGCCTCACTCAAAAAAAATAGAAAAATTCCGAATTCACCAACTAACTCTACAACTTAAAGAACTAAAGAAAAAGCAACAAACGATGCCTAAGCCACGCATTAGAAGAGAAATAATTAAAATTAAAGCAGAGATCAATGAATTAGAAACCAGAAATATAGATCAGATCAACAGAACTAGAAGTTGGTTCTTTGAAAGAATTAATATGATCGATAAACCACTGGCCAGACTTATCCAAAAGAAAAGAGAAAGGACCCAAATTAATAAAAGTGTGAATGAAAGGGGAGAGATCACGACCTACACCAAGGGAATAGAAACAATTATTAGACATTATTATCAACAACTATATGCCAATAAACTGAGCAATCTGGATGAAATGGATGCCTTCCTAGAAACCTATAAGCTGCCAAGACTGAAACAGGAAGAAATTGACAACTTGACTTGGCCAATAACCAGAAACGAGATTGAAGCAGTGATCAAAAACCTCCCGAAAAACAAGAGTCCAGGGCTTGATGGATTCTCTGGGGAATTCTACCAAACATTCAAAGAAGAAATAATAGCTATTCTGCTGAAGTTGTTTCCAAAAATAGAAACAGAAGGAAAACTTCCAAACTCATTCTATGAGGCCAGCATTACCTTCATCCCCAAACAAGGCAAAGACCCCATCAAAAAGGAGAATTTCAGATCGATATCCCTGATGAATACAGATTCCAAAATCCTCAAAAGAATCCTAGCTAATAGGATCCAATGATACATTAAAAGGATCATCCACCATGACCAAGTGGGATTTATCCTCACGATGCAAGGGTGGTTCAATGTTCGCAAATCAATCAATGTGATAGAATACTTTAATAAGAGAAGGGAGAAGAACCATATGGTCCTCTCAATTGATGCAGAAAAAGCATTTGACAAAATACAACATCCTTTCCTGATTAAAACTCTTCAGAGTATAGGGATAGAGGGAATATTCCGCAAGTTCATAAAATCCATCTATGAAAAACCCACAGCGAATATCATCCTCAATGGGGAAAAGCTGAGAGAGCCTTTCCCTTCAGATCAGGAACACATCAAGGATGCAAACTCTCACCACCGTTTTTCAATGTAGTACTAGAAGTCCTAGAAACAGCAATCAGACAACAAAAAGAAATAAAAGGTATTCAAATTGGCAAAGAAGTCAAACTTTCTCTTTTCGCAGATGACATGATACTTTATTTGGAAAACCCAAAAGACTACACCCCAAAATTACTAGAACTCATACACCAATTCAGTAATGTGGCAGGATACAAAATCAATACACAGAAATCAGTTGCTTTCTCATACACTAACAATGCAACTGTAGAAAGAGAAATTAGAAAAACGATTCCATTTACAATAGCACCAAAAACCGTAAGATACCTCAGAATAAACCTAACCAAAGAGGTAAAGGATCTATACTCTAGGAACTACAGAAGACTCATGAAAGAAATTGAAGACACAAAAAGATGGAAAAATATTCCATGCTCATGGATCAGAAGAATAAACATTGTTAAAATATCTATGCTACCCAGAACAATCTATACCTTCAATGCCATCCCGATGAAAATTCCAATGACATTATTCAAAGTGCTGGAACAAACAATCCTAAAATTTGTATGGAATCAGAAAAGAACCCGAATTGCCAAGGAAATGTTGAAAAAGAAAAACAAAGCTGGGGGCATCACGTTGCCCGATTTCAAGCTATATTACAAAGCTGTGATCCCCAAGACAGCATGGTACTGGCACAAAAACAGACATAGAGACCAACGAAACAGAATAGAGAACCCTGATATGGACCCTCAACTCTATGGTCAAATAATCTTTGACAAAGCAGGAAAATAGATGCAATGGAAAAAAGACAGTCTCTTCAATAAAAGGTGCTGGGAAAATTGGACAGCCACATGCAGAAGAATGAAACTCGATCATTCCTTAACACCATTCACAAAGATAAACTCAAAGTGGATGAAAGACCTCAATGCGAGAAAGGAATCCATCCAAATCCAAGATCCTCTAGGAGACGATCTCCCTATGTAACCTCTTTGACATCGTACACAGCAACTCCTTTCAAGATACATCTCCAAAAGCTAGTGAAACAAACAAACAAAAAATGAACTTTTGGGACTTCATCAAGATAAACACCTTCTGCACAGCAAAGGAAACAATCAACAAAACAGAGGCAACACACAGGATGGGAGAAGATATTTGCAAATGACACTACAGATAAAGGGCTTGTATCCAAGATCTATGAAGAACTTTTCAAGCTCAACACCCAAAAAACAAATACGTCAAAAAGTGGGCAGAAAATATGAAAAGACACTTTTCTGAAGAAGACACACAAATGGCTAACAGACACATGAAAAAAATTTCATCATCATTAGGCATCAGGGAAATTCAAATCAAAACCACATTGAGATACCACCTTACACCAGTTAGAATGGCAAAAAAGGACAGGGAAAGAAACAACAAACGTTGGAGAGGTTGTGGAGAAAGGGGAACCCTGTTACACTTTTGGTGGGGATTCAAGTTGGTACAGCCACTTTGGAAAACAGTATGGAGTTTCCTCAAAAATTTAAAAATAGAGCTATCCTATGACCCAGCAATTGCACTATTGGGTATTTACCCCAAAGACACAGATGTAGTGAAAAGAAGGGCCATATGCACCCCAGTGTTCATAGCAGCAATGTCTGCAATAGCCAAATTGTGGAAAGAGCCGAGATGCCCTTCAACAGATGAATGGATAAAAAAGATGTTGTCTGTATATACAATGGAATATTATTAAGCCATCAGAAAGTATGAATACCCAAGTTTTACATCAACATGGATGGGACTGGAGGAGATTATGCTAAATGAATTAAGTCAAGCAGTGAAAGTCAATTATATGGTTTCACTTATTTGTGGAACATAAGGAATAGCATGGAGGACACTAGGAGAAGGAAGGGAAAATGGGGGGGGGGATAGGAGGGAGAGATGAACCATGAGAGACTATGGACTCTGAGAAACAAACAGGGTTTTGGAGGGGAGGGGGAGGGGGAATGGGTTAGCCCAGTGATGTGTATTAAAGAGGGCACGTACTGCATGGAGCACTGGGTCTTATACGAGAACAATGGATCATGGATTACCACATCAAAAGCTAATGATATATGGTGACTAACATAACATAATAAAATTTAACAAAATAAAAACAAAAAAGAAAAAAGAAAGAAAATTACATGGATAAAAAAAAAGGAGAATTTCAGACCGATATCCCTGATGAA
Source organism: Callorhinus ursinus (assembly GCF_003265705.2). Taxonomy (NCBI): domain Eukaryota; kingdom Metazoa; phylum Chordata; class Mammalia; order Carnivora; family Otariidae; genus Callorhinus; species Callorhinus ursinus. Next base: position 835,526 of record NW_027397128.1, read on the forward strand.
TATGGATTCCAAAATCCTCAGCAAAATCCTAGCTAATAGGATCCAACAATACATTAAAAGGATCATCCACCATGACCCAAGTGGGATTTATCCCTGGGATGCAAGGGTGGTTCAACATTCGTAAATCAATCAATGTGATAGAACACATTATAAGAGGAGAGTGAGGAACCATATGGTCCTCTCAATTGATGCAGAAAAAGCATTTAACAAAATACAGCATCCTTTCCTGATTAAAAGTCTTCAGAGTATAGGGATAGAGGGTACATTCCTCAATTTCATACAAACCATGTATGAAAGGCCCACAGAGATTATCATCCTCAATGGGGAAAAGCTGAGAACCTTTCCCTTAAGATCAGGAACACGACAAGTATGCACACTCTTGCCGATATTGTTCAACATAGTAGTAGAAGTCCTAGCAACAGCAATCAGACAACAAAAAGAAATAAAGGTATTTAAATTGGAAAGAAGAAGTCAAACTCTCTCTTTTCACAAAAGACATGATACTTTATGTGGAAAACCCAAAAAACTCCACTCCGAAATTACTAGAACTCATACAGTAATTCAGGAATGTGGCAGGACACAAAATCAATGCACAGAAATCAGTTGCTTTCTTATACACTAACAATGCAATTGTAGAAAGAGAAATTAGAGAAATGATTCCATTTACAGTAACACCAAAAACAATAAGATACCTCAGAATAAACCTAACCAAAGAGGTAAGTGATATCTATGCCTTCCCTAAGAACTACAGAACACTCATGAAAGAAATTGAAAAAGACACAAAAAGATGGAAAAATATTCCATGCTCACGAATTGATGAATAAATATTGGAAAATATCTATGCTTCCCAGAGCAATCTATACCTTCAATGCCATCCTGATCAAAATTCCAATGACTTTTTTCAAAGTGCTAGGACAAATAATATTAAAATTTGTATGGAATCAGAAAAGACCCCGATTCACCAGGGAAGTGTTGAGAAAGGAAAACAAAGGTGGGGGGATCACGTTGCCCAATTTCAAGCGATATTACAAAGTAGTGATCACCAAGACAGCATGGTACTGGCACAAAAGCAGCCACAGAGACCAATGGAACAGAATAGAGAGCCCAGATATGGACCCTCAGCTCTATGGTCAAATAATATTCAACAAAGCGGGAAAAAATATGCAATGGAAAAAAGACAGTCTCTCCAATAAATGGTGCTGGGAAAATTGGACAGCTATATACAGAAGAATGAAACTAGACCCTTCTCTAACACCATACACAAAGATAAACTCAAAATGAATGAAAGACCTCAATGTGAGACAGGAATCCATCAAAATCCTAGAGGAGAACATAGGCAGTAACCTCTTCGCCATCAGCGAAAACAACTTCTTTCAAGACACGTCTCTAAAGGCAAGGGGAACAAAAGCAAAAATGATTTTTTTGGGACTTCATCAAGATAAAAAGCTCCTGCACAGTAATGGAAACAGTGAACAAAACAAAGAGGCAGCCCATGGAGTGGGAGAAGATTTTTGGAAATGACACTACAAAGAGCTGATATCCAAGATTTATAAAGAATTTCTCAAACTCATCACCAAAAAAAAACAAATAATCAAGTGAAAAAAAGGGGCAGAAAACATGAACAGACACTTCCCCAAAGAAGACATACAAATGGCTAACAGACATATGAAAAAACGTTCATCCTCATTAGCCATCAGCAAAATTTGAATCAAAACTTCATTGAGATACCACCTTCCACTAGTTAGAATGGCAAAAATTAACAAGACAGGAAACAACAAGTGTTGGCGAGGATGTGGAGAAAGGGGAACCCTCTTACAATGTTGGTGGGAATGCAAGTTGGTACAGCCACTTTGGAAAACAATGTGGAGGTTTTTCAAAAAGTTAAAAATTGAGCTACCCTATGACCCAGCAATTGCACTACTGAGTATTGACCCTAAAGACACAGATGTAGTGAAAAAAGGGCCATATGCACCCCAATGTTCTTAGCAGCAATGCCCACAATAGGCAAAGTGTTGAACGAGCCAAGATGCCCTTCAACAGATGAATGGATAAAGATGTGGTCCATATATACAATGGAATATTACTCAGCCATCAGAGAGGATGAATACCCAACTTTTGCCTCAGCATATAGGACTGGAGGAATTATGCTAAGTGAAGTAAGTCAAGCAGAGAAAGTCAATTATCATATGGTTCCACTTATTTGTGGAACATATGGGATAGCATGGAGGACATTAGGCAAAGGAACGGTAAAATGAAGGGGGGAAAATAGAGGGGGAGTTGAACCATGAGAGATTATGGGCTTCAGGAAACAAACTGAGGGTTTTAGAGGGGAGGGGGGTGGGAGGATGGGTTAGTCCGATGATGGGTATTAAGGAGGGCACATATTGCATGGAGTACTGCGTGTTGTACTCAACAATGAAACATGAAATACTACATCAAAAACTAATGATGTACTCTATGGTGACTAAGATAACATAGTATATTTTAAAAAAAGAGAGAGAAGATCCTGAACACAGCTCGACACAAGAGCTCCTTAACCTACATGGGTAGAAACGTAAGACTGGCAGCACATCTATCCGATGAGACCTGGTAGGCCAGAAAGGGCTGTTATGATATATTCACAGTACTAAATGAGAAAAACATGCACCCAAGAATACCTTATCTGAAAAGGCTATCATTCAGAATGGAAGGAAAGATAAACACCTTCCAGGACAAAGACAAACAAAGAATTTGTGATCACTAATGCTGCCATACAGGAAATAATCAAGGGGGTCTCGTAAGGGAAGCAGGAGACCAAAAATAATATAGACCAGAAAGGAACAGAGAATATACAGAAACAGTGATTTACAGGTAATACAATGGCACTAAATTCATATCTTTCAATATTTACTCCAAATGTAAATGGGCTACATGCTCCAATGAAAGACACAGGGTATCAGATTGGATTAAAAAACAAGACTCTTCCATGTGCTCTGTACATGACACTCATTTTAGATACAATGACACCTCCCCATTGAAAGTGACAGGGTGGAGAATCATTTACCATGATTATGGACCTCAAAAGAAAGCAGAGGTAGCAATCCTCATATCAGACAAATTAGATTTTAAATGAAAGACTGTAGTAAGAGATAAGAGGGACACTGTATCATACAGAAAGGGTCTATCCAACAAGAAGATCCAACAGTTATAAATATTTATGCTCCTACTTGGGAACAGCAAGTTATATCCACTAATTAATAACCAAATTAAAGAAACACGTTGATAATAATACAATAATAGGAGGGGACTTCAACACCCCACTCACAACAAACGACAGATCATCTAAGCAGAAGATCAACAAGGAAACAAGGACTTTGAATAACCCATTGGATCAGATGGATTTCACAGATATATACAGGGCAATCCATCTTAAAGCAACAGAACACATATTTTTCTCTAGTGCACTTGGAACATTCTCCAGAACAGATCACATACTGGGTCACAAATCAGGTCTCAACTGGTATCAAAAGATTAGGATTATTCCTGGCATATTTTCAGACCACAATGCTTTGAAACTTGAAATCAATCCCAAGAGGAAATTTGGAAGGAACTCAAACACTTGGAGGTTAAAGAGCATCCTACTAAAGAATGGATGGGTCAACTGGGACATTAAGGAAGAATTAACAAAATTCATGGAAACAAATGAAAATGAAAAACACCACTGTTAAAAACCTTTGGGATGCAACAAAGGCAGTCCTATGATGGAAGTACATAGCAGTACAAGCCTTTCTCCAGAAATTACAAAAGTCTCAAATACACAAGCTAACCTTATCCTAACAGAGCTGGAGAAAAAAACAATAAATAAAGCCTAAACCCAGCAGAAGAAGAGAAAAAATAAAGATTAAGGCAGAAATTACTGAGATAGGAACCAAAAGAATACCAGAATAGATCCATGAAACTGGAAGCTGATTCTTTGAAAGAATTAATATGATCGATAAACTCCTAGCCAGAGTTATCAAAAAGAAAAAAGGACCCAAATTAATAAAATCATGAATGAAAGAAGAGAGATCACGACCAACATCAAGGAAATACAATCTTAAGAACATATTATGAGCAACTATATGCCAAAAAATTAGACAATCTGGAAGAAATTGATGCATTCCTAGAAACTTACAAACTGCCAAAACTGAAACAGGAAGAAACAGAAAACCTAAACAAATTAGCAAGGAAATCAAAGCAGTAATCAAAAATCTCCCAACAAACAAGAGTCTAGGGCCAGATGGCTTCCCAGGGGAATGCTACCAAACGTTTAAAGAAGAAATAATACCTACTCTTCTGAAGATGTTTCAAAAAATAGAAATGGAAGGAAAACTTCTAAACTCATTTTAAGAGGCCAGAATTACCTTGAGGCCAAAACCAGACAAAGACCCCACCAAAAAGGAGAATTACAGACCAATATCCCTGATGAATATGGATGCCAAAATTCTTACCAAGAACAGGATCCAATAGTACATTAAAAATATTACTCACCACAATCAAGTGGGATTTTTTCCTGGGATGCAAAGGTGGCTCAACAGCTACAAATCAATCAATGTGATAGATCATATTAATAAAAGAAAGAACAAGAACAATATGACCTTCTCAACTGATGCAGAAAAAGCATTTGACAAAATATAGCATCTTTTCTTGGTTAAAAGTCTCCACAGTGTAGGGATAGAAGGAACATATCTCAATATCATAAAAGCCATCTATAAAAAGCCCACAGCGAATATCATCCTCAGTGGGGAAAAACAGAATTTTTCTGCCAAGGTCAGGAACACCACAGGGATGCCCATTCTCACCACTGTTGTTCAACATAGTCCTAGAAGTCCTAGCCTCAGTAATCAGACAACAAAAAGAAATAAAAGGTATTCAAATTGGCAAAGAAGTCAAACTCTCACTCTTTCCAGATGACATGATACTTTATGTGGAATACCCAAAAGACTCCACCCCAAAATTGCTAGAACTCATACAGGAATTGAGCAATTGGCAAGATATAAAATCAGTGCATAGAAGTTATCTGCATTTCTATACACGAACAATGAGGCAGAAGAAAGAGAAATCAAGGAATTGATCCCATTTACAATTGCACCAAAACCCATAAGATACCTAGGAATAAACCTAACTGAAGAGGTAAAGAATCTGTACTATAAAAACTACAGAACACGTATGAAAGAAATTGAGGAAGACATAAAGAGATAGAAAAACATTCCATGCTCATGGATTTTCTGGAAGAATAAATATTGTTAAAATTTCTATGCTCTCCAGAGCAATCTACACATTCAGTGCAGTCCCTATCAAAAGACTATCAACATTTTTCACAGAGCTGGAACAAATAATCCTAAAATTTGTATGAAACCAGAAAAGACCCTAAATAGCCAGAGGAATGTTGAAAAAGAAAACCGAAACTGGTGGCATCACAATGCTGGACTTCAAGCTATATTAAAAAGCTGTAATCTTCAAGAAAGCATGGTACTGGCACAAAAACAGACACATAGATCAATGGAACAGATTTGAGAACCCAGAAATGGGCCCTCAACTCTATGGTCAACTAATCTTCAACAAAGCATGAAAAAAAGACCATCCCTTCAAAAAATGGTGGTGGAAAAATTGGACAGCTACCTGTAGAAAAATGAAACTGGACTATTTTCTTACACCGTATACAGAGATAAACTCAAAATGGATGAAAGCCCTTAATGTGAGACAGGAATTCATCAAAATCCTAGAGGAGAACACAGGCAGCAACCTCTTTGACCTCGGCCACAGAAACTGTTTGCAAGACACATCTCTAAAGACAAGGGAAACAAAAGCAAAAATGAACTTTTGGGACTTTATCAAGATTAAAAGCTTATGCACAGCAAAGGAAACAGTCAACAAAACTAAAAGGCAATTTACAGAATGGGAGAAAATATTTGCAAATGTAATATTAGATAAAGGGTTAGTATCCAAGATCTATAAAGAACTCATCAAAGTCAACATCTAAAAGACAAATAATCTAGTCAAGAAATGGGCAGAAGACATGAACAGACATTTCTCCAAAGAAGACATACAAATGGCCAACAGACACATGAAAAGTCTCAGCAACACTCAAAATCAGGGAGATACAAATCAAAACCACAATGAGATTCCACCTCACACCAGTCAGAATGGCTAAAATTGACCAGTCAGGAAATAATAAATGTTGGCGAGGATGTGGAGAAAGGGAAACCCTCTTACACTGTTGGTGGGAATGCAAGCCTGTACAGCTACTCTGGAAAATAGTATGGAGGTTCCTCAAGAAGTTAAAAGTAGATCTACTTTATGACCCAGCAATTGCACTACTAGGTATTTTCCCTAAAGATTCAAATGTAGTGATTCAAAGGTGCACCTGCATCCCAATGTTTAGAGCAGCAATGTCCATGAGAGCCAAACTGTGGAAAGAGCCGAGATGTTCATTGACAGATGAATGGATATATATATATATACACACAGTGGTATATTACTGAGTCATCTGAAAGGATGCATAGTTACCATCTACATTGATGTGCATGGAACTGGAGGCTATTATGCTGAGCAAAATAAGTCAATCAGAGAAAGACAATTATCATATGGTTTTGCTCAGGTGTGAAATTTAAGAAACAGTGCAGAGGATCATAGAGGAAGGGAAGGAAAACTGAAAAATTGAATGGAATGTAATCAGAGAGGGAGATAAACCATGAGAGACTCTTAACTATAGGAAATAAACCAAGGGTTCCTGGAGGAGACTTGGGTTGGGGGGATAGGGTAATTGGGTGATGGGCATTAAGAGGGCACGTGATGTGATGAGCACTGGGTGTTATTTGCAACTGATGATTTATTGATCTCTACATCTGAAATTAAGGATGTTCCCTATGTTGGCTAATGGAATTAAAAATAATCTTCTGTTTTAGTAGACAGTTACCTTAAATTTAGCATGCAGATTCTGGCCTACTATTGTCATCTGGTTCCACTGGGAATTTAGGTTTTAGAACCTCTGTGGTTCTATTTTGGTCTGCTTGATTTATCTGGTACCTGTGGGGATCACACTGATTTCTGCCTGTGCTGCTTCAGAAGGTCGAAGGGCTTTCCCGAGGCCTGTTGCCCAGTGTCTCTAAATGGGGCATGTGAATCAAGCCTGCAAAGAAAAAGAGGCTTCCCTGCCTGGTTCCTTGTCTTGACAGAGTCTTCCCTGCTCATGGAGATGGAAGTGGCTTCCTGGGAGGAGTGCTTGTTGTGGCAGTCTCCTGACTGCTCCAGTGTCTCTGGTTGGAAAAGGGCAGAGATGGAGAACCCTTCACTTAGCTGATTGTTATTAGTCAGGGGTAGGGTCTTGATTAATCTTCCTTGCTAATGCTGCAAGTCTTACATCTTATTAGAGGGACTCCTGTTTGAGTCTGGGGGAGAAAAGAGCCTACCTGGGCTGTCTCCTGTTTTAAGTTTGGGGGTCAGGAAATGCCCCAGCCGGACTGCTTTCTTCTTTGGGGTTGTTACTCCAGTCCTGTGGTCCCAAATCAGTTCTTTTAACCAGCTTTCAGTTCTCCTTTGACTGCCTCTTGTTACAAGAGTTTTATATTTGTACTTAAAATCACCAGTGAGAAGAGTCTACAACACCCTGTCTGGACCAGAAGTCCAATCAACAGGATTTTATAGCATGAAATTCTGAAGAGAGACAATATTTTAGAATCAGTCTTGGGTTCCAGAACTTACACACTAGCTTGGTGACTTAGACACAGGACTTCAGCTTTTTAAGTAACATGAAATATATTTAGAGCTCCCAGCTCAAGGCCTTGCACAGATGAGCCACTCATTAAGTAGGTGTTAAATGTTTCCTTAGAAATCATCTCATTCAATCCACCTGTTTTAAACATAAGGCAACAGAGGCCAAAGAAAGGAAGGAGGCTTTCAAATATGAAGTGACTCATATATACCCAAGTGACATCTTTCCCCCAAAACCCAAAAACATACTTTGTCCATTCTTGATTATTTGGTTCCTTGCTTCATTATGGTAGTTCTGGTTCAGTTGGACATGATTTGAAGATTGAAACTGATGGTACCACCGTCTATTCGAAAACCACCTCCAAAACTACAATATGCTTTGCATTTATAGCTTCCCTTGGTTGCCACAATCATAGTGTGGGACAAGCAGGGTAGAGATTATTCCTATTTTGCAAATAAGGAAACAGTAAATTGAGGGGCTGAGACTCATCCAGAAGTGATTTTTCACCTTTTCCCCTGTGAAATCAGAACTTCATTGGGTGATAGGAGGCTGCAGAAATAGTTGATTTCAGACCACTTAGCTTGCCATGTCCTTGGCTATTGCTAATCCAATGGGTTACCTTATGACTATAGAGTGGATGGATTCCAAGTTCAGGCTTCTGTTCCACATATAGTACCCTGAGAACTTGGAGCTCAAATTACCCTTAGAGTTTGTGGGTAAGAAAAATCCTATCTTCATAGATCACCTCAGGGAAGGGGGTATCTTAAATCAGAAAGGAGGTTGCTGAATTCCAATAAAGGGAAATAGGGTGCGCTACATGAAGCTAAGATTGAAATTTGATGTAGGAGAAATCTATAGCTTGGCCAAACAATAGGGAGTTGGTTGAATAAAATATAACTTATATAATGAGACACTATGTGGACATTAAAAATTATACTGATTTACATTTATTGAAATGAAAAAATGTTAAATTTAAACAAGAAACTTACATAGGAGTGTGTAATATGATTCTATTTTTTCTATGTGTGAATTCCTCTGCATAGAAGAATTATGATGCTTTTTTTTTCTTTTGGTTCTCTGTATTTTAAAAATATTCTATAACAAAAATTACTTAATTATAAAAGAGAGCCATAACTTATCCAATTGTTATAAACTGAATGTCTGCATGCTCCCAAAATTTATGTTGAAATTCTACCCTCTGATATGCTGGTAATAGCGGATGGGGCCTTTAGGAGGTGATTAGGATTAGATAAAATTATAAAGCTGGAACCCTCACGAACGGGATTAAAGCTATTTTAAGAGTTATGAGAGAGCATGCTTCTCTCTCTGCTCTCCATCCCGTGAAGTTACAAGTGAAAAAACTGTGGTCTAGAAAGCAGGCTCTCACCAGATACCAAATCTGCCAGCCACATGATTTTGGACTTCCCAGGGTTCAGACAGTAAGATACGTTTGTTGTTTATAAGCCATTCAATCTCTGATATTTTTTAATAGTAGCCTGGATGGAGTAAGATAGAAATCATATTATAATCTTATTATATTGTAACCTAATTGTCTAAAGAAAATGTGTCAATGTGTATTCTTCCTATCCATGAGCATGGAATGTTTTTCCATCTTTCTGTGTCTTCTTCAATTTCTTTCTTTTTCTCTTAATTTTATTACATTATCTTAGTCACAATACATCATTTTTCATGTGGTGATCAACGATTCATTGTTTTCATATAACACCCAATGTTCCATGCAGTATATGCCTCCCTTAATACCCATCACTGGACTAACCAATACCGCCAACCCCTCCCCCCAAAACCCTCAGTTTGTTTCTTCATAGTATTCATAGTCTCTCATGGTTCATCTCTCCCTCCGATTCTCCCCCTTCATTTTTCACTTCCTTCTCCTAATGTCCTCCATGTTATTCCTTATGTTCCACAAATAATTGAAACCATATGACAATTGACTTTCTCTGCTTGACTTATTTCACTTGGCATAACCTCCTCCAGTCCCATTCAAGTGGATGTAAAAGTTGGGTATTCATCGTTTCTGATGGCTGAGTCATATTCCATTGTATATATGGACCACATCTTCTTTATCCATTCATCTGTTGAAGGGCATCTAGGCTCTTTCCACAGTTTGGCTATTGTGGACATTGCTGTTATGAACATTGGGGTGCATATGGCCCTTCTTTTCACCACATCTGTGTCTTTGGGGTAAATACCCAGGAGTGCAATTCCATTACTGTGCAGAAGCTTTGTATCTTGAAGAAGTCCCAGAAGTTCATTTTTGCTTTTGTTTCATTAGCTTTTGGAGATATATCCTGAAAGAAGTTGCCATGGCCGATGTCATAGAAGTTACTGCCTATGTTCTCCTCTATTGATTTTGATAGATTCCTGTCTCACATTGAGGTCTTTCATCCATTTTGAGTTTATCTTTGTGTATGGTGTTAGAGAATGGTCGAGTTTTATTCTTCTGCATGTGGCTGTCCAATTTCCCCACCACCATTTATTGAAGAGATTGTCTTTTTAACATTGCATATTTTTTCCTGCTTTGTCGAAGATTATTTGACCATAGAGTTGAGGGTCCATATCTGGGCTCTCTATTCTGTTCCATTGGTCTATATGTCTGCTTTTGTGCCAGTACCATGCTGTCTTGGGGATCACAGCTTTGTAATATAGCTTGAAATCAGGCAACGTGATGCCCCCAGCTTTGTTTTTCCTTTTCAACATTTCCTTGGCGATTCGGAGTCTCTTCTGGTTCCATACAAATTTTAGGATTGTTTGTTCCAGCACTTTGAAAAATGTCACTGGGATTTTGATTGGGATGGCACTGAAGGTATAGATTGCTCTGGGTAGCATAGACATTTTCACAATGTTTATTCTTCTGATCCATGAGCATGGAAAGTTTTTCCATCTTTTTGTGTCTTCAATTTCTTTCATGAGTGTTCTGTAGTTCCTCGAGTATAGATCATTTACCTCTTTGGTTAGGTTTATTACAAAGTATCTTATGGTTTTTAGTGCTATTGTAAATGGAATCGTTTCTCTAATTTCCCTTTCTACAGTTGCATTGTTATTGTATAAGAAAGCAACTGCTTTCTGTGCATTAATTTAGTATCCTGCCACATTACTGAATTGCTGTATCACTTCTAGTAATTTGAGGGTGCAGTCTTTTGGGTTTTCCACATAAAGTATCATGTCTTATGCAAAAAGAGAGAGTTTGACTTCTTCTTTGGCAATTTGAATACCTTTTATTTCTTTTTGTTGTCTGATTGCTGTTGCTAGAACCTCTAGTACTATGTTGAACAATACTGGCAAGAGTGGGCATCCTTGACATGTTCCTGATTTTAAGGGAAAGGCTCTCAGCTTTTCCCCATTGAGGATGATATTTGCTGGGGTTTTTTGGCAGATGGATTTTATGAACTTGAGGAATTTTCCCTCTATCCCTATGTTCTGAAGAGTTTTAATCAAGAATGGATGCTGTATTTTTTTGTTTTTTTAAAGATTTTATTTATTTGTTAGAGAGAGAGTGTGGGCGAGAGAGAGAGTGAGCAAGGGTACAAGCAGGGGGAGCTGCAGGCAGAGGGAGAAGCAGGCTCTCTGCTGAGCAAGGAGCCTGATGCAGGACTTGATCCCAGGACCCTGGGATCATGACCTGAGCTGAAGGCAGATGCTTAACCGACTGAGCCACCCAGGCATCCCCGGATGCTGTATTTTGACAAATGCTTTTCCTGCATCAATTGAGAGGACCATATGGTTCTTCTCTCTCCTCTTATTAATGTGTTCTATCACATTGATTGATTTGCAAATGTTGAACCACCCTTGCATCCTGAGCATAAATCCCACTTGGTTGTGGTGGATGATCCTTTTAATGTATTGTTGGGGATTTTGTTGAGGATTTTGGAATCCATATTCATCAGGGATATCGGTCTGAAATTCTCCTTTTTGATGGGGTCATTGCCTGGTTTGGGGAATAAGGTAATGCTGGCCTCATAGAATGAGTCTGAAGGCTTTCCTTCTGTTTCTATTTTTTGAAACAGCTTCAGGAGAATAGGTATTATTTCTTCTTTGAATGTTTGGTAGAATTCCTTAGGGAATCCATTAGGCCCTGGACTCTTATTTTTTGGGAGGTTTTTGATCACTGCTTCAATCTCCTTACTGGTTATTGGCCGAGTCAGGTTGTTAATTTCTTCCTATTTCAGTCTTGGCAATTTATAGGTTTCCAGGAAGGCATCCAATTCATCCAGATTGCTCAGTTTCTTGGCATATATTTGTTGATAATAATTACTAATAGTTGTTTCTATTTCCTTGGTGTTAGTCATGATCTCTCCCCTTTCATTCATAATTTTATTAATTTGGGTCCTTTCTCTTTTCTTCTGGATAAGTCTGGCCAGTGGTTTATCAATCTTATTAATTCTTTCAAGGAACCAGCTTCTATTTCCTTTGATCTGATATACTGTGTTTCTGGTTTCTAATTCATTGATCTCTGCTCTAATCTGAATTATTTCTCTTCTAATGCGTGGTTTAGGCATCGTTTGTTGCTTTTTCTCTAGTTCTTTAAGGTGTAGAGTTAGTTGGTGAATTCAGGATTTTTCTATTTTTTTGAGTGAGGCTTGGTGGCTATATATTTCCCCCTTAGGCCTGCCTTTGCAGTATCCCATAGGTTTTGGAGTGATGTGTTTTCATTCTCAATGGTTCCCATGAATTGTTTAAGTTCTTCTTTGATTTCCTGGTTGACCCAAATATTCTTGAGCAAAGTAGTCTTTAGCTTCCAAGTGTTTGAATTTCTGCCAAAATTTTTCTTGTGATTGATTTCCAGTTTTAAAACATTGTGGTCTGAGAATATGCAGGGAATCATCTCAATCTTTTGGTATCGGTTGAGACCTGATATGTGACACAGTATGTGGTCTATTCTGGAGAAAGTTCCATGTGTGCTTGAGAAAATGAGTATTCTGTTGTTTTAGGTGGAATGTTTTGTATGTATCTATGAGGTCCACCTGGTCCAGTGTGTTATTCAAAGCTCTTGTTTCTTTGTTGATTTTCTGCTTAGATGATCTGTCTATTGCTGAGAGTGGAGTATTGAGGTCTCCTACAATTAATGGATTGTTATCAATATAACTATTTTGGTTAACATTTGGCTTATGTAGTTGGCTACTCCCATGTTGGGGGCATATATATTTAGAATTGTTATCTTCTTGTTGGACAGACCCTTTGAGAATGATAAAGTGTCCTTCTGTGTCTCTAACTACAGTCTTTAGTTTAAAATCTAACTTGTCTGATATTAGAATTGCTACCCCAGCTTTCTTTTGAGGTCCGTTGGCATGGAAGATGGATCTTCATCCCTTCACTTTCAGTTCTGATGTATCTTTAGGTTCAAAATGAGTCTCTTGTAGACAGCATATGGTTGGGTCCTGTCTTTTTATCCAATCTGCAACCCTGTGCCGTTTTATGGGAGCATTTAAGCCATTCACATCGAGTGATTATTGAAAGATATGAATTAATTGTCATCATGTTGCCTGTGAAGATGTTGTTTTTATAGATTGTCCCTGTAAATTTCTATTGTATATCACTCTTGGGGTCTTTCTCCTTTTCTAGAACCCTCTTTAATATTTCTGGAAGGGTCGGCTTAGTGGTCACATATTCTTTCAGTTTTTGCTGGTCTTGGAAGCTCCGCATCTCTCCATCCATTCTAAATGACAGCCTTGCCAGATAAAGTATTCTTGGCTGAATGTTCTTCTCATTTAGTACCCTGAATATGTCTTGCCAGGCCTTTCAGGCTTGCCAGGTTTCTGTGGATAAGTCTGACATTATTCTGATATTCCTCCCTATGTATGTAAGGAATCTCTTCCCCCTAACTGCCCTTAAGATGGTTTCCTTAGTTCTAAGATTTGCGAGTTTTACTAGTACATGCCGGGGTGTTGGCCTAGCTTCCTTGATCTTGGGAGGGGTCCTCTCTGCCTCTAGGACACAAATGTTTGTTTCATTCCCCAGATTAGGGAAGTTCTCAGCTACGATTTGCTCAAATATATCTTCTAGTCCTCTCTCTCTCCCCACCCCCTCCAGGATTCCAATAATTCTCACATTGGAACGTCTCATGGTGTCACTTATTTCTCTATTTTCATGGATTCTGAGTTGTTCTCCCTGGCCCCCTCTTTTCCCTTTTTATCTATTAAATGGTCTTCCAGGTTTCTAATTCGTTCTTTGTCTCACTTATCCTAGCTGTTAGATTATCTAGATTAGATTGGATCTCATTGATAGCATTTTTAAGTTCTGCCAATTCAGCTTTCATTTCTGCCTTAGAGACTCTATGTTGCCATTAATTGATTTCTCCATTCTAGCTCTTGTCTTCACAATTGCCAGCCTGAATTCCATCTCCGACATCTTGGTTATATCTGTATCCATTTGTAAATCTGTAGCATAAGTCATAATCTCTGAGTCTTTCCTATTTTGTGGGTTCCTCCTCCTAGTCATTCTGTTGAGGGGTGTTTGAGGGAATGTATAGAGTCCAAATTATTGACCACAACCCAAGCAAGATGCACCTGTTTTCTAGGGACCTTAGGGTTGCTGGCCTCTTGTTCTCCCAGCCTGTCTTCTAGGGGAGGGGCCTGCCTCACTCTTACTCAGGCAACCTTATTTGGTCAGAGTTGCCCTGCACCCTGTGGTGGGGGATGGGCTCAGTGAAAAGTGGTTTTTTGGGGTTTTGTTCTCTGGTGGCTTTCCCTAGTGGCTTTCTGCATCTCTTCCCAGAGTCAGAGCAGAAGAGACCATTTCCAACCCTCTGCCTCAGAGCAAAGAGATCACAGTCTGTTCTTCAGTGAGCTCTCCATGCCACACTATGTCCATTTCTGTCTGTGCTGCTATAAACTGCAGTGTCCTGGGTTGTGCGCCCCTCAGCAGTGTTCGCTCCCAGTCCTCGCCTCCAGGTCAGGGCATGTCTCTGCCCTTTGTGCTTCTAAAACTGCCAGCCTCCCCCAGTTCTCATTCGTGACACTGCTGCTCCAGTTTCCGTCAGGGTGGTGCCCTAACATCCTTTCCCCACCGCTACTGGTCTGGGAGTCCGTGCCCCATCTCTAGTGTGGGAGGCTATTGCTCACCCATGGTGTAGGATCCCCACAGCCAGGCTCCCTCCCGCTGCCATTTATCCTCCGATATCTGCCCGTGGAATCACAGCTCCCCGCTTTGTACCTCAAAACCAACTGCCTGTGATATTCTGTTTGTAGAGATCCGATCTATCTTCTTACATCTCAGGCTGATTTCGTGGGTGTTCAGAGTGATCTGGTAGATATCTTGCTCAATTCCAGGAACCATTTGGAATAGGGTCCCCTACTGCTCCACCATCTTTTCCCCTATCCATTCATCTGTTGATGGTTATCTTGGCTCTTTCCACAATTTGGTTATCGTGGACATTGCTGCCATGAACAGTGGGGTGCACATGCCCCTTTGGATCATTACATTTGTAACTTTGGGGTAAATGCCTAGCAAGGCAATTGCTGCGTCATAAGGTATCTCTATTTTTATCTTCTTGAGGAACCTCCATACTGTTTTCCAGAGTGGCTGTACCTGCTTGCATTCCCACCAACAGTACAAGAGGGTTCTCTTTTCTCATTATCGCCAACATTTGCTGTTTCCTAACTTGTTGACTTTAGCCATTCTCACTGGTATGAGGTGGTATCTCATTGTGGTTTTGATTTTTATTTCCCTGATGCCAAGTGATATGGAGCATTTTTCATGTCTCTATTGGCCATTTGTATGTTTTCTTTGGAGAAATGTCTGTTCATGTCTTCTGCCCATTTTTTGACTGGATTATTTGGTATTTGGGTGTTGACTTTGATGAGTTCTTTATGGATCTTGGATACTAGCCCTTTATCTAATATGTTATTTGCAAATATCTTTTCCCATTCCATAGGTTGCCTTTTAGTTTTGCTGACTGTTTCCTTTGCTTTGCAGAAGCTTTTTTTTTTCTTCCATGGATATTGATTTTTTTTTTAATTTAAATTCAATTAGCCAACATTTAGTACATCATTAGCTTTTGATGTAGTGTTTAATGATTCATTAGTAGTACATTAGTAGTATATAACACCCAGTGCTCATCAGATCATGTGCCCTCCTTAAGGCTCATCACCCAGTTACCCAATCCCTCCACCCCCCTTCCTTCCTCAACCCTCCGTTTGTTTCCTGGAGTCAAGAGACTCTCATGGTTTGTCCCCCTTTCTGATTTCTTCCTTCAATTCTCCCTCCCTTCTCCTATTGTCCTCTGCACTATTTCTTATATTCCACATATGAGTGAAACCATATGATAATTGTCTTTCTCTGACTTATTTCACTTAGCATAACAGCCTCCAGTTCCACCCATGTTGTTGCGAAAGGTGCGTATTTATCCTTTCTGATAGCTGAGTAAGATTCTATTGTATATATGAATCACATCTTTATCCATTTATCTGTTGAAGGACATTTTGCCTCCTTCCACAGTTTGGCTATTGTGCACATTGCTGCTATGAACATTGGGGTGCATGTGTCCCTTCTTTTCACTACATCTGTATCTTGGCTCAAATACTCAGTAGTGCAGTTGCTGGGTCATAGGGTAGCTCTATTTTTAACTTCCTGAGGAACTTCCATACTGTTTTCCAGAGTGGCTGTGCCAGCTTGCATTTCCACCAACAGTGTAAGAGGGTTCCCTTTTCCCCACATCCTTGCCAACATTTGTTGTTCCCTGTCTTGTTAATTTTAGCCATTATAACTGGTGTTAAGGTGGTATATCTCATCGTGGTTTTGATTTGTATTTCCCTGATGCCAAGTGATGTGGAGCATTTTTTCATGTCTGTTGGCTATTTGTGTGTCTTCTTTGGAGAAGTGTCTGTTCATGTCTTCTGCCCATTTCTTGACTGGATTATTTTTTGGGGGGTGTTGAGTTTGATAAGTTGTTTATAGATCTTGGATATTAGTCCTTTATCTGATAACTCACTTGCAAATATCTTTTCCCATTCCGTGGGTTGCCTTTTAGTTTTGTTGACTGTTTCCTTTGCTGTGCAGAAGCTTTTTATCTTGATGAAGTCCCAATAGTTCATTTTTGCTTTTGTTTCCCTTGCCTTTAGAGGTGTGTCTTGCCAGCCATTGCTGTGGCCAAGGTCGAAGATGTTACTGCCTGTGTTCTCCTCTAGGATTTTGATGGATTCCTGGCTCGATTACGTCTTTCATCCATTTTGAGTTTTTCTTTGTGTATGGTGTAAGAGAATGATCCAGTGTCATTTTTCTGCATGCGGCTGTCCAATTTTCCCAGCACCATTTGTTGAAGTGACTGCCTTTTCATTGGATATTCTTCCTGCTTTGTTGATGATTAGTTGATCATAGAGTTGATGGTCCATTTCTGGAGTCTCTATTCTGTTCCACTGATCTATGTGTCTGTTTTTGTGCCAGTACCATGCTGTCTTGATGATCACAGCTTTGTAATATAGCTTGAAGTCAGGCATTGTAATGCCCCCAGCTTTGGTTTTCTTTTTTAGCATTCCCCTGGCTATTTGGGGTCTTTTCTGGTTCCACACAAATTTTAGGATTGTTCGTTCCAGCTCTGTGAAAAGTGTTGCTGGTATTTTGATAGGGATTGCCTTGAATGTGTAGATTGCTCTATGTAGCACAGACAGTTTCACAATGCTTATTCTTCCAATCCATGAGCATGTAATGTTTTTTCCATTTCTTTGTGTCTTTCTCAATTTCTTTCATAAGTGTCCTGTAGTTTCTAGAGATCCTTTACCTCTTTGGTTAGGTTTATTCCTAGGTATATTATGGTTTTTGTTGCAATTGTAAATGGGATCAGTTCCTTAGTTTCTCTTTCTTCTGTCTCATTGTTAGTGTATAGAAATGTAACTGATTTCTGTGCATTGATTTTGTATCCTGCCACATAGCTGAATTGTATGAGTCCTAGTATTTTGGGTGGATTCTTTTGGGTTTTCCACATAAAGTGTCATGTCATCTTCAAAGAGAGTTTGACTTCTTCTTTTCCAATTTGAATGCCTTTTATTTCTTTTTGTTGTCTGATTGCTGAGGCTAGGACTTCTAGTACTATGTTGCACAATAATGGTGATACCACTTTGTTACTACTTCTCAGTTTACAAATGCATTGACAAGACCTTTTCACTATTGATTAATTTTGTTTTAGAGCTAAGAAATAAGGTTGGTACTATGTACTGCCCTTGTGTAGGTCTGTAGAAATAAACCTGAGAATTTTTAACTTTTTATAGGATTTGCAAAAACTACTACATCTTACCATTTGTTTTTCCTTTCCTTGAATAAGCCTTAAATGCTGTATCTGGATTATCATGCTATTTAATGGACTGTAAAATTCAGACTGAGGTATGGGGGAAAGCCTCTGGTATAAAGCAAGAGAGCCAGAATAAATTCACTTAACTGATCAGTACAGTCATCCTCTTTGACAACTTCCTTCACCAAGCCAATGTTAGATGTATTCTCCAGACCAAATTCAATTTTTTTCCAGATGTAAAATGTCAAATGAATATAAGCAACATCTGATGAGTTAGGTTATATAAGCCAAAGACCAAATTGTGTAAAGAGGAGGATCAGAAAAATATAATAGGAAATCACCTTGATATTTTAAAATTATAGGAACAAGGCAGCCATCAAGAAGAGGTATGTAGAAAAACGGACCCTGTTTATAACTGAAATAAATTCAAATGAGTTAGCTCTTTAAAAACACAGAATTAAGACAGCTACCAAGAGGAGGTAAGTAGAAAAACTGTCTTTTATTTACATATTAAAAAAAGACAACCAAAATATTTTAGAATTCTTCCTCTAAAGAGGAAGGTTGTTTAGGGTCCATAGTTTAGCTTGGAGTAAGAAATCAATAAGCCATTCTGGCTCTTCCCTCCTACTTCTAACACTTAAAAAAAAATAAACAAACCTTTCTTACAGAGAAAAGTAACTAATACAGTGATCCTTTAGAGATGTCTATGTTTACAACTGAATGTGGTAGTACCAGAGATGGCTCTTTCACTAAGACATCTATTTTTTTCGCTTAAACCAGATATAGTATTTGCAATAGACATCGTGGGTGAAGACCTGGATTCTATTGGCAATGGGAGCTCTGAAAATGCTGACAATATATAGTACATGACCCAAACCACCTGAGGGCTACCTATCCCAGCATGTGGAACTGGGTAAAGCATGACTGAATATTCAAGAGGAAAGTGTATAGCAAGCATATAAACCCCAAAAGGGAAAATCTGGTTTTTAATGGACAAGTACATCCCTTCCCCCAGGAGTATCTGGGCCTGCTCCAAGAATAGACTTTTTCAAAAGTGTGTATTACCACAAGTGATAAACCTACCAGATTTTAAAAGTAGTGCCAACTGTATCTAAAATCCCACAAACTTGATGTGATGTCTACAGGAGCAAAACCACTGGTCTTCATAAAAAAAAAAAAAAAAAAAAACTAAGAAGAGGCCTGTTTTAGGAAAACTCAGATGGGCATATAGGACAAGTGTAAGCCAGGGTCTAAAGCACAGAGATTTTCAGTTGTCTCCCAAAATAATGCTGAGAATGCTATTAATCAGTGTTATTAATTTAGATCCCACTGATTTGGAATTGATTGTTTTAGAATGTAGTGGATTCAAGTTTACCTATGGGTTACCTATGAAAAGGGGAATTGGCTGAGTATTATAAATAGACCTAACTGGGGTGTGAGTTGGGGACAGCAAATGTTATAACCTAATTTTTTCCTTATATGTTCTAAACCACCAAGCACCCATGCACGCATGCTAACAATTAAGGATCATTTTACTTCTCAGGCAAATGTTGGGATCTCTACTGGCAATAACATTAGCTTACATCCTATAACTGAACATGTCTAAAGGTAAAATTTCCTTTTAAGCCATTCTGCAATTCAGTTACTTGCTATATACCATCTATATATCCCCTCAACAGTCTTAGTTCTAAATTGTGATTATATTTTCACTCTGTTCTCCTGCTATAGCAGTAAGGGTGGAAAAGTCGGGGAGGCTGATCATTAAGGAAAATGGAATAATGGAAGCAGCCTAATATCTCAGCTGGAAGGCAACATTTCTAAAGTTAAATCCCATTCTAGAACAATAATATATTCTTTCTCTTGCCTACATTCTGGGCTGCTTAACATATATATACTGGTTGTTTAATCATTAAAGGCCATAAGTCACCTTCCAGACTCTTAAGTGGGAGGAGGGGTGCCCCAGACTCACCCATTTAAACCAAGTGGAAAAGCAGCATAGCCTTCTTTGGGACAAGGATCACTGTGGGTGCTGTAGTAGTTACATCTAGCATGGCAACAGATGAGTAGCTCACTGTTGCTTAGAGCAGCCTGCCTCCTTGGTGCTGACCTTGGAGATGCCTATGTCCCCAGAGATATCCATACCCCAGCGAAGCTCATGGCCTCAGAGATGCTGATGTCTCCAGAGTAGCCCATAGCCTCAGAGATAACTGTGGCCACATAGATGTCCCTGGAGTCAGAGATGCCCATGTTTCTAGAGACTCCCACATCCCCATAAATGTTTATGGCCCTAAGGCTACCTACAATCCCACAACAGTCATGGTGAAAGGTCTGTACACTGGCTTTTCACTTGATCCATCTGAGCTTGGAGGCCTCCTTCCCTGGACAGGGTACCATTCTCCATCAAGGTGTTCAGGTCTCCATTGATATTCATAAAGCCAAGAGGATTGGTCAAAGAACTTCCCAGATGCTGAGATAATACATTCCCTAATTGAGGGCAGGTACAGCCTTCTTCTATAGTGGCTGATCATGGGCTTGTAGTTTCTGTCATAGGAACAAGGAATGGTTGAAAAGGATTAGGAACAGAAGAAAAGCTAGGTAAATTTCACAATGATCTGCAGGGATCCTGCTGCTGTCACTAATATGGTAGAGTATAAACTTCTGCCCCCTCCTTACTCATGTATAAACATCTTTTCTTGACATAGTGCTTTAAAAGCCCTACTACTAAAAATCCTCAAGGGTCTTATATCTATAAAAGTCCTCTTTTCTGAAGAAGATAGCAGGAGGGGAAGAATGAAAGGGGGTAAATCGGAGGGGGAGATGAACCATGAGAGACGATGGACTCTGAGAAACGGACTGGGGTTCTAGAGGGGAGGGGGGTGGGGGAATGGGTTAGCCTGGTGATGGGTATTAAGGAGGGCACATTCTGCGTGGAGCACTGGGTGTTATGCACAAACAATGAATCATGGAACACTACATCAAAAACTAATGATGTAATGTATGGTAATTAACATAACAATAAAAAAAATTTTTAAAAGTCCTCTTTTCTGATAAATATAATTTTATTACTGGAAACAGGGAGGGCAAAGAAGAGGATCACTAAAACTTTTCAAATACCTCTATGTGCTGGAGACTTTACATATAGTATTTCCTTTTATACTTATGAGAATCCTATTGGTTAAATATTAGCTGTATTTTACAAATGAGAAAACTGAGTCTCAGAGAATTTAAGTAAGACTAAAATTCACACATTCAGGAAATGGCAGAGCTGGGATCTAACCCTGACTCTTAATGCCAGTTTCTATGACCTAACACTTCATGGTACCTCCAATGGATATTTTCACTTTCAAGGATAACACAATGACTCAGTGATACTTTATAATGGTTATTCTTAACTTTCTTCTCAGAAAGCTGCATGCATGCACATGTGTGTACATAAACAACCCACATACACAGTTTTAGGTATAATATCAGGGTTTTCACAGATTCCCCCAAAAGGTATCCATGTACACCTATGGATTCATGGACTCCAGTGAAGAGCTCCTGTTGTAGGATATAGGCATCTCATTGTCATTTTTTTTGGAAATCAGAAAATCGCACACACATACAAAACAAACAGTGGTAAGCTTTGAAGAGAGGAAATGAATGGGTGGGTGGCTAGGAGAGTCTTTTAAACTTTCCATCTTGTATGTTTTTGTATTCTGCATATTCTAACTTTATAACTGTACTACCTTTCTAAAAATCTCAACAGAGAAAAACCTCTGGGAAGATGGAAAAGTAAGAATATCCTAAGCTCACCTTGTTCCATGAACACACCTAGATAACAGCCACATCAGTGCAACTAACCCAGAGGATGACCTAAAGACTGGCAGAAGAGATTTTACACTGTTAATCGTAGAGAAGACACCACATTGGAAAGGTAGGAGGGTCAGAGATGTTGTCCAGAACCAAACTCTTAAACAGACTAACTACAAACAGGAAGGTTACCACAAGCACAGAGAAGGGAGAGGAGCAGACCCCATACTAGGCACCCCAGACACAGGGTCAAGCACTGGGAAGTAAGGCTCCCTAATATTTGACTTTGAAAATCAGTGGGGTTTAACTTCTCAAGTATTTACAATCAGCAGGGCTTAAATCTAGGTACTTTAAAAATCAGCAGGCTTAGCTCTGGGAGAGCCGAAGGGCTCTATGAACCAGAGTCTCTGACCTTAAAGAGCCAATATAACAAACATAGCATAGAAGAAGCAGTTTGAAAAGAACCTTGAGTATACCTGAAGATTTATTTACTAATCTCACAACATGTGCCAGGGGGGTAGGGATGAGGAGACTTATCCAAGAACAAAAGAGCTGGAAGGCATCATTTCGCTCTCTCCACCTCCCCACACCCAGCACAGATAACAGAACACTTGTAGTAACAAGGTAGAAAATCCTCCACCTACCTTTCTAACAACGTGTGCTCTGCCTCCACATCCACCCACCCTACTCTGAAGACATCCTCTAAAGTTGCTCCTGCCAAAAAATATACTGCTTGCAGCCTTGGTTAAGACTGGTGCCACAACAAAGTGATTCCAGCCAGGGGGAGAGGGGATGATAACCACATACAACAGTTCAAATGCAGGCGCAGAAGACAGACTAGGAGAAGGCATTGGATCGGGTTGCTGGTCTGCTGACCAACAAAATCCTCTCAAGGGACAAGGCAGGGAAAGCACCCTGCAGGTTGATGATACTGCAGCCCCAACAGACAGACGGTGGGCAGGCATCTGATTGGATTTCAGGCTCTGCTCAACAGTGAAAGCCTCTCAGGAAAGCACTCTGAGGATCAGTGTAACAACAGTCCCAGTGGAGAGGCTGAGGGTAGGCATCTAGTCTGACGGCTGACACCAACCAAGTACAAACCCATGGTGGTACCAAACTGGCCTCTTAACAGCACAGGTACCAAACCCTGCCCACAACTAGCAAAGTGGGCCGTTATAGCCAACTGGACTAAAGGGAAATTAAGATCAGCCACAACAGTAGGATGTAAAAAACCCACATAAGAGATAATCCAGAAGAACTGGTTCTGGAGAAACACATTACACTACGGAGCACCACAGGACCTCTTCTTCATAAGGACACTACTTTCAAAATCAGGAGATGCAGCTGAATTTCCTACTACATAGAAACAAACACAGAGGGGGGCGGGGCAAGATGGCAGAGGAGTAGGAGACCTGGATTTCGTCTGGTCTCAGGAACTCAACTGAATAGGGATCAAACCATTCTGAACACCTACGAACTCAATAGGAGATCAAAGAGAAGAATAGCAACAACTCTCTGAACAGAAAAGCGACCACTTATTGGAAGGTAGGACGTGCGGAGAAGTGAATCCGAAGCGATATTCGGGAGGAGAGACGGCGGAGTAGGGGGCCTCCGTCGGCCGCGGCTGGCAAGTGATAGAGCAGTGGAGCACAAAATCGGAAATTTTAAAAGTCTGCTCCACTGAGGGATGTCGCTCCAGTGGCTAAGCAGGGGGTGGAACCCTTGTGGGACAATGTGGTCTCAGGACTGTCAGGGTCACAGAAAGACCAGGGGTGCCTGAGTGTGGCAGAGCTCCCAGGTATCAGAGCGGGGAAGCCGGCTGCAGAGACAGAGCCGAGGTGCGGGCTCTCAGCTCGGGGTTGCCATAAACTGATCGGCTACACAGTCGAGCCACTGCTGTTCCAGCAGGGAGCCAACAAGCGGCAGATCCGGAGAGACTCTCCTTCCTCCCCCAGGAGGAGCAGCGCAGGAGCACACCACAGGGATCTGCTGGGTTTGGAGACGCCACACCGAGTTGGGTGCCAGAGATAGAAATGCTCAGTCACAGGCCGGGTGAGCACGGGGTGCAGCCGGAGACTGGAGGCATGGGAGTGACTGACTGCTTTTCTCTGGGGGCACACTGAGGAGCGGGGCCCTGAGTTCTCGGGTCCTCTAGGGCAGAGATTGGGAGGCCGCCATTTTCACTCTCGTCCTCCAAAGGTGTACGGAAAGCTTGCAGGGAACAAAAGCTCCCGAGAGCAAACCCGAGCAGATTGCTTAGCCCAGACCTGCAAGGGCGGGGCAATTCTGCCTCCCGCAAAGACATTTGGGAACCACGGCAAGAGGCACCTCCCCCAGAAGATCAGCACAAAAAGCCAGCCAAGACCAAGTTTACCAATCAAGGAGAACGGGAGAACTCCAGTGCTAGGGGAATACTGCACATATGACTTTTCTACCATGATTCATTAGTTTCTCAAAGTTAATTTTTTTAACTGTTTTTTTTTAATTTTTCTTTTTCCGTTTTTCAACCAACATCTTATCAATCCCTTTTTGAAAAAAAAAATTTTTATTATTCATTTTTAGACTCATATTCTATCCCTTCATAGTAGATACCCTTATTTTTGGCATACATATATATATATATATATATATATATATATATATATATATATATATAAGTTGTTCTCTCTTTAAAATTTTGAGATACAGTTTCTTCTAACAGATCAAAATATACCCTAAATCACTAGTGTATGGCTTTGTTCTAGTCTCCTGCCTGATCACATTATCTCCCTTTTTTTTTAAATCTTTCTTTTTTCAAACAACTTCTTATCTTATCAATTCCTTTTATAAAATCTTTTCTAATTTTCATCTTTACAGTCATCTTCCATCCCTTCATTGTATCAAACCTTATTTTGTGCATATATAAGTCTTTCTTTCTTTAAAATTTTAGGAGACACTTTCTTCTAACAGACCAAAATACACCCAAAATCTAGTGTGTGGCACTGATCTATGCACTACCCTGATCATATTTGATCATATTCTGTTTTTTTTCTTTTGTTTGGTTTTTGTTTATTTTTTTCTTTTTTTCTTTTTTTCTTGTTCTTTTTTCTTTCTTTCCCTTTCTTTTCCCCTGGTTTCAGGTCTTTTCTGATTTGTTTAGAGTATATTTGCTGGGGACGATGTTAACCTGTTAGCATTTTGTTTTCTCATTCATCTATTCTCCTCTGGACAAAGAGACAAGACGAAAAAAATCACTTCAACAAAAAGAACAAGAGGTAGTACCGTCTGCCAGGGACCTACTCAATACGGACATTAGTACAATGTCGGCCCCAGAGTTCAAAATCATGATTTTAAAGATACTAGCTGGGCTTGAAAAAAGCGTGGAAGTTATTAGAGAAACCCTTTCTGGAGAAATAAAAGAACTAAAATCTAACCAAATCAAAATCAAAAAGGCTATTAATGAGGTGCAATAAAAAATGGGGGCACTAACCGCTAGGATAAATGAGGCAGAAGAGAGAATCAGCGATATAGAAGACCGAATGATGGAAAATAAAGAAGTTGAGAAAAAGAGAGATAAACAACTACTGGTTCACGAGGGCAAAATTCGAGAGATAAGCGATACCATAAGACGAAACAACATTAGAATACCTGGGATCCCAAAAGAAGAAAGAGAGAGAGGGGCAGAAGGTATACTGGAGCACATTATAGCAGAGACCTTCCCTAATGTGGTGAAGGAAACAGGCATCAAAATCCAGGAGGCACAGAGAACCCCTCTCAAAATCAATAAAAATAGGTCAACACCCCGACATCTAATAGTAAAACTTATGAGTCTCAGAGACAAAGAGAAAATCTTGAAAGCAGCTCGGGAGAGGAGATATGTAACCTATAATGGCAGAAACATTAGATTGGCAACAGACCTATCCACAGAGACCTGGCAGGCCAGAAAGGACTGGCATGATATCTTCAGAGCACTAAATGAGAAAAATATGCAGCCAAGAATACTATATCCAGCTAGACTGTCATTGAAAATTGAAGGAGAGAGAAAAATCTTCCAGGACAAACAAAAACTACAGGAATTTGCAAACACAAAACCAACCCTACAAGAAATATTAAAAGGGGTCCTCTAAGCAAAGAGAGAGCTTAAAGCAGCATAGACTGGAAAGGAATACAAACAATATACAGTAACAGTCACCTTACAGGCAATACGATGGCACTAAATTCATATCTTTCAATAGTTACCCTGAATGTAAATGGGCTAAATACCCCAATCAAAAGACACAGGCTATCAGATTGGATTAAAAAACAAGACCCATCGATATGCTGTCTGCAAGAGACTCATTTTAGACCCAAAGACACCCCCACATTGAAAGTGAGGGGGTGGAAAACCATTTACAATGCTAATGGACACCAAAAGAAAGCTGGGGTCCAATCCTTATATCAGACAAATTAGATTTTAAACAAAAGACTATAATAAGAGCTGAGGAAGGATGCTATATCCTACTTAAAAGGTCTATGCAACAAGAAGATCTAACAATTGTAAATATCTATGCCCCTAACATGGGAGCAGCCAATTATATAAGGCAATTAATAACAAAAGCAAAGAAACACATTGACAACAATACAATAATAGTGGGGGACTTTAACACCCCCCTCACGGAAATGGACAGATCATCTAAGCAAAAGATCAACAAGGAAATAAAGACTTTAAATGACACACTGGACCAAATGGACTTCACAGACATATTCAGAACATTCCATCCCAAAGCAACGGAATACACATTCTTCTCTAGTGCCAACGGAACATTCTCCAGAATAGATCACATCCTAGGTCACAAATCAGGTCTCAACCGGTACCAAAAGATTGGGATTATTCACTGCATATTTTCAGACCACAGTGCTTTGAAACTACAAATCAATCACAAGAGGAAACTCAGAAAGAACTCAAATACATGGAGGCTAAAGAGCATCCTACTAAAGAATGAATGGGTCAACCAGGAAATTAAAGAAGAATTAAAAAAATATTATGGAAACCAATGAAAATGAAAACACAACTGTTCAAAATCTTTGGGATTCAACAAGGCAGTCCTGAGAGGAAAGTATATAGCAATACAACTTTTCTCAAGAAACAAGAAAGGTCTCAAATACACAACCTAACCCTACACCTAAAGGAGCTAGAGAAAAAACAGCAAATAAAGCCTAAACCCAGCAGGAGAAGAGAAATAATAAGGATCAGAGCAGAAATCAATGAAATAGAAACCAAAACAACAGTAGAACAGATCAACGAAACTAGGAGCTGGTTCTTTGAAAGAATTAACAAGATTGATAAACCCCTGACCAGACTTATCAAAAAGAAAAGAGAAATGACCCAAATCAACAAAATCATGAATGAAAGAGGAGAGATCACAACTAACACCAAAGAAATACAAAGAAATGTAAGAACATATTATGAGCAAGTGTATGCCAGCAAATTAGATAATCTGGAAGAAATGGATGCATTCCTAGAGATGTATCAACTACCAAAACTGAACCAGGGAGAAAGAGAAAACCTGAACAGACCTATAATCACTAAGGAAATTGAAGCAGTCATCAAAAATCTCCCAACAAACAAAACCCCAGGGCCAGATGGCTTCCCAGGGGAATTCTACCAAACATTTCAAGAAGAATTAATACCTATTCTCCTGAAACTTAGTTTCAGGAGAATTCCATAAATTTTTATTTCCAAAAAATAGAAATGGAAGGAAAACTTCCAAACTCATTTTATGAGGCCACCATTACCTTGATCCCCAAACCAGACAAAGATCCCATCAAAAAGGAGAATTACAAACCAATATCCTTGATGAACATGGATGCAAAAATTCTCACCAAAATACTAGCCAATAGGATCCAACAGTACATTAAAAGGATGATTCACCATGACCAAGTGGGATTTATGCCTGGGCTGCAAGGTTGGTTCAACATCCGCAAATCAATCAACATGATACAATATATTAACGAAAGAAAGAACAAGAATCATATGATCCTCTCAATAGATGCAGAGAAAGCATTTGACAAAGTACAGCATCCTTTCTTGATCCAAACTCTTCAGAGTATAGGGATAGAGGGTACATACCTCAATATCATAAAAGCCATCTACGAAAAACCTACAGCGAATATCATTCTCAATGGGGAATAACTGAGAGCTTTCCCCCTAAGGTCAGGAACACGGCAGGGATGTCCACTATCACCACTGCTATTCAACATAGTATCAGAAGTCCTAGCCACAGCAATCAGACAACAAAAAGAAATCAAATGCACCCAAATCGGCAAGGAGGAAGTCAAACTCTCACTCTTTGCAGATGATATGATACTTTATATGGAAAATCCAAAAGACTCCACCCCAAAACTGCTAGAACTCATACAGGAATTCGGTAAAGTGGCAGGATATAAAACCAATGCACAGAAATCAGTGACATTCCTATACACCAACAACAAGACAGAAGAGAGAGAAATTAAGGAGTTGATCCCATTTACAATTGCACCCAAAACCATAAGATACCTAGGAATAAATCTAACCAAAGAGGCAAAGGATCTGTACTCAGAAAACTATAAAATACTCATGAAAGAAATTGAAGAAGACACAAAGAAATGGAAAAACGTTCCACGCTCATGGATTGGAAGAACAAACATTGTGAAGATGTCAATGCTACCTAGAGCAATCTACACATTCAATGCAATCCCCATCAAAATACCATCCACTTTTTTCAAAGAAATGGAACAAATAATCCTAAAATTAGTATGGAACCAGAAGAGACCCCGAATAGCCAGAGGAATATTGAAAAATAAAAGCAAAGCTGGC